>NC_069733.1:20342851-20377851 GCF_027358585.1 Pangasianodon hypophthalmus | reverse complement strand
TCAACTCAACCTCAATCCAACCTTATCCCCAACCTCATCCCCAGACTTAATATCAACCTCATCCTCATTTTCAACTACAACCTTATCTTCAAACTTATCCTCACTTTCACATGCAACCTCATCCCCAGCCTTATCTTTAATCTCCTCCCCAACTTCTTCCTCATTCCCATCCCCAACCTCATTCACATCCCCAACCTCATTCACATCCCCAACCTCATCCTCAACCTCATCCTCATTTTCACTCCCAACTTCATCCCCAACTTCATCCCCAACCTCATGCTCGACCTCATCTCCAGCCTTATCCCTAAACTCATGTTCAAGCTCACCCCCAAATTCTTCTTCAACCTCAACCGCAATCCAACCTCAGCAACCTCATCCCCAACCTCATCCTCATTCCCATCTCTAACCTCATCCTCGACGTTATCCCCAACCTCATCCTTATTTTCATCCTTGACCTTATGCACTACCTTATCCTAAGGTAATGTTTCTATATGAAAAATGAACACTTCCTTAACTGGAAGGACTCAAAATCGTTCAAAATGTCACATTTTTCTATCAGAACATTTGGTCCCCATTAACAGATATATAAAAAACATGCATCTGAATTTTTTATGTACTTGCTTTAGAATTTCCCAAAGTACGTGAAATTATTCTGCAAAACGCTGAACACTGAATTAACACCATGCTGATCTAACATACACTTTACACACATTAAACACTTTACACACTGAACTGAACACTGTGTTAATTCCACATGGTGTTTTGGTAGCATGACACCGGTGTTCAATTTCATACCTGATTTATTGTTCATTTAAAAGCAGTAAAAATACCTGAACACTCAAATACCAGCTACTTTATGTATTAAACATATTACACATGTGCTTTTTAGTCTGACTTTGTTTTAGTTAAAATTGTAATAATTATTAACCATGTAGTAATGAACATGACCTTCCTGAGCAAAGGACTTTGGGAAGAATTATGGCTACTAATGACATTTATACCCAAATCGGAGGCAAAGGATCAAAAAGGAACAAAAATGGCCAGCATTGCCATTTAAAGTCTTGGGCATACCCCTTTCCTGCGGCAAAGCTGAATATGAAAGAAAAATGGTCTACAGTGAAATTTACATCTCAAATCCACACCCTAACTTCAGCAAAGCACCACAGGAAATAAAAAAAATGGCAAGAATATTTAAAACCACTTTTAAAAAACTAAGAAAATAGATTAAGAATAAAACAGATAAGTAAAAACAAAACATATAAAACTCTTGGCACCACTACTGTGGGGAAAGATCATGGGATTTTAAAATGGCTGATTTTTAACCATTTAGCCACGCCCCATTCCTGTTTTTATCTGTATTACTAACAACATTCTCCCTAATAGATGCTTTTAACACTGCTTTAGCTTTGCCTCTTCACACGACCCTGACCCTCTGATAATGTCCGATTGTTCAGAATCACAGATAACAGACAGATTAGTTCCGTGAAACACACACCTCCTCTACAGCCCATCCGGAAAAATCCTCGGGCTCGTGTGCTCATGATTTTACATGTTGGTTTTAGTGAGTGCAATCATAAAGCCATTTCCTCCATTAGCATCCTGCTGTTCAGCCCCAGCAGCAGAGTGTGTGTTCAAACACTCACATTACACCATCGCTGTGATTTAAGCCCAATGAGTATGTGAGGGCTGATTTACTCAGAACCACTTAACTGTGTGTGTGTGTGTGTGTGTGTGTGTGTGTGTGGGTGGGTGGGTGGGTGTTTAAATCCAAATGAACAGTCTTTTTGCAGTTGTTAGTGTATTTTTACTCCTGAGTAATCTAAAAGAACTCCAGCACATTATATGTTTGGGCAATATGTGAGGACAGAAAAGAGTGCAGTGAGAATGTGAAGGTTCAGATCTGTGATGGCGTATAAATTGTTCTTTAATATGATTCAGGACTTTATTACATTCATGACTTATAATCAGCTAGTATTCAGCATTGGTGACTTTAGTCCAAATGTTACATCAGTTTTTACATGTCGAAGGTTCCTGCAGCTGCTTAAGTGGATTTTCTGAGGTCCACTTTCAGATCATTAAAATCACCTGCGTGCAGTTCACACCTCTGAGGTTGCCAGATTTTTCTTGAGTAAATGTGTCCAAGACAGGTTTTTTTTTTAATAGTGATCTTCTAGACCACAGTCTTCAAACACAAACTCTCCCTTTTAAACCTGAAAATATCTGGATAGAAAATACAGACTGAAGATGGACAGACTTTCTTTGCTGTCAGATGTAATATGATGTAACATAAAAGCAAGAGACAATTTTAAAAAAATGAATAATAAAAAGACTAATATGATGATATATGAATGAGAAGATGGAAAGTGTTGAAATAAATGGAACAGGAGTCTCGTATATCACCAATCTATTACTGCATGAATAGAGCTAGTTGTAATGATGACATTAATCCCTGGTTTAATTTAACAAAATGGCTTCCACACTCATTATTCAGCAGCACAGAGAATAGCACTTGATCCAGCGCAGCGTGTTATTTTACATTTTATTTTTTTATATTGTTCTCTGACAGTTACTCTTTGTACTGTTGTGTGTGTGTGTAGGGTGTAGGAGATTTTTATCATTTTTAATTCAATATTTTGATTTGTTGAATTAATAAAATAATGTAAGTGTTTGTGTTAATTCCTTTCTTTAAAGAAAACATCCATGGTTGAAGGAAAATCTGACCTAGTGCTCATCTGCTACACTTACAGAGAAACTTTAACTTCATTCATCAATTTATCCATAAAATATTCACTGCTCCAGATGTCTCTGATTAAGACGCGTCTCCTCCCATGTCCTCCGTGTGAGTTTAAAGGGATCATATTTTTAATTAACAAATAGGGTCATATTTATGTATTTAATATTGTCCTTAAAAATGCATTCCATAGTGTGTTTGAGTCTATTTACAGCCAAAACATAAATTTCAGCATGTCAGAATCAAGTGTGACTGAGACGCGCCTCTGTTTTAGACAAACTCCGCCCTGTGTATGTAACTCTCACATAACTTCTGTTTAGCGCTTACATCTGTAGTTGTGTCTGAGATCTGAATACTGATGTGTATAATTTCAGTATTAAATCTTCACTGAGCTCTGAACATGTTTGTAAAGAACAAAGCCAAATTGGTGTTCATTCTGATTCGAAAACTGTGAATAAGGGATGAAGGAAGGTGTTAAATGTTAAGGCTTTAGGGTTAGACATTAAGTGATGGGGAGTCAGGAAATGAACTAACTAGATGAAATCAAATTAGATAAATCTTGAATGTATGGAGTTAGAGTTAGTAAGAATATGATTAGAATATGATGAGCCATTTAGGGTTTAGCGTTTAAGAGGTTAGGCATTAAGCCATTAGGAGTTAATGATAGAAAGTTGTGATATAAGACAAAGCCTGAACAATTTAGATTAGGATTAGAACAAGCATTAGTGTTTTAGGTTTTAAGGGTTAGAGGTGAGGCAGCAGGGCTTAGAGGATACAGTTAAGCCAAACACCGCAATAAAATCTTACTATCTGAATTCAAAAGTTTTTTTTAATGTTAATTTCTTCTTCTTCTTCTTCTTCTTCTTCACTTACAGTGTTCACTTTACACCCTGCTGATTTGGGACATTTCCAGAAACAGTAATATTGTTCAATTTAAGGGCACAAAGTGAGAATGTTAGTTTATAGTCTGAGTGGTGCAACATGGTTCAATGGACATAACACACACACACACACACACACACACACGCATGCATACACCTTTCCGCTGAATGCTTCATCACTCTGGAGCTCAGGTCACAGTTAATGAACACTCTGCCTGCGGAGTTACAGAAATTAATAACACACAGATTTACATTTCTATTAGAGAGGAGAGAAAGAGACAGGATTGATGTCCTCCATTACAGACACAGAGACAGAGAGAGGGAAGCATGGCATGATGTGTGTGTATGTGTGTGTGTGTGAGAGAGAGGTTCAGGTGTGATATATGACCAGAGAGGTGTGTTAACATAATCACACACCATGTCACGATGACGGCCAGGTGTTGAGTGAGTGTGTCGAGTTCAGGCGTGTGACGAGTGTCAGTGTGTTCCATTACAGATCCAGTCTGGCTTCATGAATGAATGATTCCACTAATTACCTCACAGGAGAGAGAGAGCGAGAGAGAGAGAGAGAGAAACTGGAAATTAAACCATAAGTGCTTTTTTCAGATTTTACATATACTCCTTCATCTCATTGTTATAATCCATTGCTCTATTCTCTTATGAATCTCATTTCTATCCCTCCAGGATTCATGTATCCATCCTCTTATTTACATTCTTCAATCACTTATTCATTTTCCTTTCTCTTTTCCTGGTGTGTGTTGTGGCAGTTTTGTCCCCACCTAGCACTCAGATTTCATTTGTGGCTCCACATAGCTCAGTGAGTTAGGGCTTGCCAACATAAGCATGCAAAGACTGGATTTGGCAGACTGTGCAGAGGAAACCACTGGCAGGTTCAATGGGCAGAAAAGCAGAGTGTGATGAGGCACTTAGACATTATATTTGTCCACTGCATCTGGTTCAATCTCCAGTCATCTTGACTTTGTCTTACTACTGGATCCAGGTGGTGTTGGACGAAAGAGTGAGGTTTACAATGTGCACCGCTTCCTCACTCTAAACAAAGTCTTTGTGCAAGCCATCCAACTCCAAAATCATGTGGCAATGGGCAAGCAATGAAGCTTCAGGTGTGGGTACACTGGGAGCAATAGCCACAGACCTGCACAGAGGCAGCTCAGGCTATAAGATCATTTTTTTGTTGAAATGGAGCAGCAGTGGAGTTCGGCAGTCGTCTGAGCAGTCCTTTTTGATAGCACTGCTCAACTCCATGGCAAGAGTAAGGGCTAGAAAAAGTACCCCAAAAATTGCCTGCTCTCTTACTCCCTGGCTAGCTTACTGTGGCTGGCAGGAACCCCATTTATGCGCTTACATTACAATTACAAAGAAGAAGACAAGGTTCACTCCTTTCACTCTAGACACATGGAACTTTCCTTGACAGAGAAGGCAGCAACAGACCCCAGAAGAGAACAGCCATCATTCCAGGAGAACTCCAAAGATACAACATCGACATCACAGCCTTGAGCGAGAGATGGCTTGCAAGCAAAATAAAACTGTGTGAAAGGGGTGCTGAGTACACTTCCTTTTGGAGTGGTCAAGGAAGTGTAGAAAGGTATGAAGTGAGTGTTGGATTTGCTGAGAGGAAATCATTTCCTGGCAGACTAGCTGTGCTTCTGAAGGTAGTTAATGATCAGCTGACAACCTTAAAAATCCCTCTCGCATACCCAGAAGCACATCACCATTGTCAGTGCCTATGCACCAACCATGACCAACCTGGATGTAACCAAAGGCAAGTTCTATGAAGAATTGCATTCAGTTATTGCTTCTGTCTCCAAAGCTGGCAAGTTTGTTATTCTTGGTGACTTCAATGCAAGAGTGCAAAACATCTCCTGGGAGGGAGTCATTCGGAAGTTTGAGATTGGCACATGCAACAGCAATGGTATACTTCTGCTGGAGATATGTGCAGAGCATGAGGTATTAATTACCAACACAGTTTTCTGCCTCCCTACCTGTACCAGGACATCTCAGATGAACCCTAGCTGTAAGTACTGGCATCTCATTGAGTACATCATCATCAGGAGGAGGGACAGGCAAGATATACGGGTAACCGAGTCCATATGTGGTGCACAGTGCAGTCTTCAAGAAACTCCTGTCTACTTAGTGTTGATGGAAACATAATGCTATTTGGCAAACAGAAGATTCTTGGAAGGTGGGCTGAACACTATATTGCTTATATTGCTAAAATAAGAAATATATTGTCACTACACGATGCAGAAAAATTAGTTCATGCTTTTGTTACCTCTAGGTTGGATTATTGTAATGCCTTACTGTCTGGATGTTCCAGTAGATGCATAAACAAGCTCCAGTTAGTCCAGAATGCAGCAGCGAGAGTCCTTACTAGAACCAGAAGATATGACCACATCACCCCTATCTTATCCACACTGCATTGGCTCCCAATCAAATTTCGTATTGATTATAAAATACTACTATTGACCTATAAAGCACTAAATGGTCTCGCGCCACAGTACCTGAGCGAACTTTTGGTCTTTTATGATCCGTCACGCCTACTCAGATCAAAAGATGCAGGCTATTTGTTGGTACCTCGAATAATGCGGGCTACAGCTGGGGGTAGAGCTTTCTCATACAAAGCCCCACAGTTATGGAACAGCCTTCCACTTAGTGTTCGGGGCTCAGACACAGTCTCAGTGTTTAAGTCTAGGCTGAAAACATATTTGTTTAGTCAAGCCTTTTGTGAATAGTTTTCTTAGGTACAGGGGCAGGTCTGGAGGGTTTCACAGGCATAGAGTGTTGTGGTGAAATGGGATGTTTGGATGCTGTCGCCCCCCCACTCTCACACGTTCACTCAGGTTTGTCGACGGTGGAGTGGCTGGCTGCCTTATGTCCCAGGGTGCCCTCATGTCTGTGTTAGCTTCTGGCTCTCCCTTTCAGTTATGCTGTCATAGCTAGTCTTGCCGGAGTCCCTGCTTGCACTCTGCATGCAAAGTACATCGTGCTTAACCATTAGAGGACAAAAGCTCACCTAACAATCTCTTCCTTTCTCTCCATCTCTCTCTCTCCCTCACTCTCTGTCGAGCTACACATGCTACTTCTGAGATGCCAGTGATCCTGACCCCTTCTGCTCCTCCTCGCTGCCTGACCCATCCTGATGCCCTACTTCTGGTTGGAGTTCTCATCGGTTGAGTTCGCTCGCTGCTGCTGGGGGTGGCCCCATATGGACTGCCTGAAGAACTGTTTGGATTGCTGGGGATGGTGCCACCTGGGGGCTGTGGAGATGGCTTGGGGATCACATATGGGGAGCTGTACTGTAATGGCTTGGGACTGCGATTGCTGTAGTGGCTTTGGGGCTGCAGTTGCCACGAGCAGCTTCGTACTCAGGACTCCATCAGTGGACAGTGGATAGATTTTAACCAGCCGGACCTCTTGCAAATACTGTGATGAATTTATTGGTTGCACAATTGCACTATTTGTCCATATAGTACACAATAGAAGGGATTTATTTATAATTGCACTATCCGTTGCACCCAGATGAGGATGGGTTCCCTTTTGAGCCTGGTTCCTCTCAAGGTTTCTTCCTCATATCATCTCGGGGAGTTTTTCCTTGCCACCGTCGCCACTGGCTTGCTCATTAGGGATAAATTCACAGTGATAAATTTAAATATTTACAATATATTTTTGTGAATCCATTTATTTCTGTAAAGCTGCTTTGTGACAATGTCCATTGTTAAAAGCGCTATACAAATAAAATTGAATTGAATTGAATTGAACACTACAAAGTTGTTGGCACAGCTCTGACTGAGAAACTCCCAGCTCTTTCAGTTCATGTGGCAGCAGGGGAAAGTGCCACAAGAATTCAAGGATGCCTCAATCATCCGCTTGTACAAGTGAAAGGGAAATTATCAAGACTCTGATAATCACCAAGGCATCTCCATGCTATCTATTGCAGGCAAGATCCTTGCTAGGATCCTTCTCAACCACCTTACTTCACATCTTGACCAAGGACTACCTCCAGAGAGTCAGTGAGGATTCCACAAAGAGTGTGGGACCACTGAAATGATGTTCATTGTGAGACAGCTGCAAGACAAGCGCTTAGAACAGAACTCTGACCTGTTCTGCACCTTTGCCAACCTGACCAAGGCCTTTAGCACTGTTAGTAGAAATGTCCTATTGAAGATAATGGCAAAGTTTGGCTGTCCCAATAGGTTGATCTACATGATGCAGCAGTTCCACGATGGTATGCAAGTACCATTCCAAGAAAATATCATCTAAGCCCTTTCCTGTCTCAAGCAGAGTGAAACAAGGCCATGTCCTGGTACAATCTTTGTGATGTAGGTATTAACATCAGATATTGCTTAGATAGTAAACTGTTCAACCTCAGGAGGCCTCAAGTGAAAACCAAGGTCAGGACAGACATTATCAGAGACTTTCCTTTCGCTGACAACTGCGAGATCAGATGCTGACATGCAATGCAGTGTTGCCACGTTCTCTGATGCATGTGGTTCTTGCCATCAGCAGAAAGAAGACTGTAGTGGTTTACCAGCCCGCCTCAGGCAAAGGCTTACTCTGTGGGAATGAAAGGTGACCAAATGCAGTGGACACATTCACCTATCTTGGCAGCACAGTGTTCCAAAATGTTGTCACTGATGACAAAGTCAATAGCAGGATTGGCAGACTATATGCCAGTGTCTGGAACAAAAAAAAACTTGAGGTCATTCCTCCCAGTCACACTCGAAGTATCTCCATCATTTGCAACATGAGCAAGTCACTCAGGAGCGCTATGAAGTCAGTAGGAGGTTCCCTCTCGAGCACCTGCTCCAACTTCTCCAAGAAGCCCGAATACTCTGAAATGATATTTGGTGCATACATGCAAACAACAGTCAGAGTTTACCTTCCTGAGATTCAGAATCCCACAACAACCAACTTGTCCACTGGGAAAATTCCAACTGCAAGGCCCTCAGCCTGGGACTGGTGAGTATCCCCACACTCACCTGTGGCATCTTTTGTGGGAACTCCGGAGTAGGAGAGAGATCACCCCAAGCAGGAAGTTTGGTGCTGGAGCCCTTACTATGTGTTGATGTAAAGCAGACTATATCTAGTCCAGACCTTTCAGTCTCACACGCTAACTTTCTCCATCAGTGAAGCAACATTCCATACTCTCAAAGCCAGTATATATTCCCAGGGTCTAGTCCACTTAAGACTGTCTATCACATGCCTGCTAGCCAACTGGCATTGCACCTGACCTCCACTGTTCCTCCAGCAGGTGGTCCACAAGATGGTGCATTTATCTCATTTACATCATTATATCATTTCCATCCTTTCCTCCTTAGTTTCATCTCTCCATGTTTCATCTCTGTACTCTCTTCATACTTCTCTTTATATATCACCATTTCATTGTCATATCCACCCATCCTCTCCATCTCTCCTGTCTCACATCCATCCCATTTTCATCTCCTTTTTTTTATCCATCCATCCTCTCATCTATTGCATTTCCACTGTTTTATCACCTCCTTCACCCCTTTGCCATCTCGTGTGCCTTTGCATCTCCTTCATCACTTCATTCTCATGTGTCTCTATCCCTATATCCTCTCCTCCAGCACATTTTCTTCTCGCTATTTTATTTGTCTCTCCATCTACTTTTCTGTCTCTTTTCCTCTCCTCCATTTCCTTTATATCCCCTCACACACTTCTGCTTTCTTCTTTCCTTCTTTCCACCTCTCCCTCCTCTTTTCATCCCTCCATCCTCATCTCAGTCTCATTTCTCTCTTGAATGTTATCCTTAAAGGCCTTTAGTGAACACATAATCACTCCCAACACACACACACACACACACACACACACACACACAACTACTCTGACCTGATACTGACTGAGTAAACATATCATCCCTGTCAGCCAATCATAACTCAGGATACTGAACTGTATTAGAACTGACTATTTGTCTTGTTAGAGTCATGTCTGGGAAGTATAATTTATCACAAAATTGTATTCATGTTTAATAACTGATGAAATGACAGTTCTCTGTCTGTTTCTCACTCTCCCTCTCCCTCTCCCTCTTTCTCTTCCTCTCTCTCCCTCTCTCCCTCTGCGCATGTTTGTGTGTGTGTTTCTCGCTTTTATCTCTCACATGTTACAAATTCATTACAATTCAAAGGGGCAAATTTTCTGACAAAGAGCAGCAATAAGTTAAATGTTTAATTGCAAAGATGGCATCTGCTTAATTGAATTAGCAACCGACAAAGCAGTAACACAATTCACATAAAGGGACACACACACACACACACACACACACAGAGGGAGTCTAGATAAGGAGCGAGTGTATTTGAGGAGAAATGATGAGAACGACAGAAATGGCGGCGTTTCGCTGAAGGACACAATCCACCATGTCAAAGTGAAAAAGTTGCTGAGTTAGTCTTATTTTAGTGACACAAAAGAATGGAGCAGATTTACAGAGCAGTGGAGCCCCACGCTGGGCAAATCCTCTGCTTCAGGGGACGTGTGAGGAAATGCATGAAAGCTGAGGTTTTAACACCAAAGGAAGAAAAGTATTGACGTAAATTCGACAATTTCTAATGTTAACTTTTGTGAAAGTGGGGAACTGTGGGATACTGTGTCATCTACATATTTACATTGTTTTTCATGAAAGGTATGATTAATCAGTTAGCTACAGGTTGATATTTCTGTATCTAATTTTAGCAAGTGTTAGCTAAGTTGGCTACAGTGTTGGTGAAGTCGCCAAAATTAGCATTAAGTGAAAATGTGTTAGAAGAAAATAAATTTGTGACATTTTGGTGAAGGTTTGCTGTTTACATAACTGGCCCAAAAAAGGGGCTTCATTTACCTACCTTTCCTTTGCCCAAGCAGGGACTTCTACTGGCCACCCAGGGGCTTCCTTTGCTCCTGGGTTAGAGTTAGTATAAAGTGTAAAGGACATTACACTTCCTTCTACTTAATTCTGACAAGATAGAAGTACTTGTACTAGGACCACATGCAGCTAGAAGTAAGCTTTCTGATTACATAATAACTCTGGATGACCTTTCTGTTTCATCATCTGCAGCAGTAAAAGACCTTGGTGTGATTATCGACTCTAGTCTTTCTTTTGAAGCTCATGTAGGTAATATAACTAGGATCGCTTTCTTTCATCTCAGAAATATTGCTAAGAAAAGAAATATATTGTCACTACACGATGCTGTAAAACTAATTCATGCTTTTGTTACCTCTAGGTTGGATTATTGTTTATTGCAGGTCTGGAGGGTTCACAGGCATAGAGTGTTGTGGTGAACTGGGATGTTTGGATGCTGTCGCCCCCCCACTCTCACGCAACACTCAGGTTTGTTGATGGTGGAACGGCTGCTGCTTTATGTCCCAGGACGTCCCCATGTCTGTGTTAGCTTCTGGGGTTCCTTTTGAGTCTGGTTCCTCTCAAGGTTTCTTCCTCATGTCATCTCAGGGAGTTTTTCTGTCGCCTCTTAAATTTATAAATGTAAAATTTTTATCCAGATTTCTGTAAAGCAGCTTTATGACCATGTCCATTGTTAAAAGCAGTATACAAATAAAATAAATTTGAATTGAATTGAATTGAATTGCCCAAAAAATGGCTTCTTTCTTCTGCTAATGTGGGGGCTCCCTCTGAGTAGCAGCAAGTAGAGGCATCCTTCTTTCCAAGCAGGGGCTTCTTTCTTCTGCCCATGCAGGGGCTCATTTGCCCAACCAGGGGTTTCCTCTGCCTAAACAGGGGCCTGTTCTGCCTGGCTTTGGGCTTCACATCATTGTGGGATAATCTGTAAAGTGCAACTACCAGTTGATGTGGTCATAAAGGTTTAGCCCAGGTGGGGGAGCCCTGGGGCGGCGAGAGCGGGGAGGCTCTACAGTTCAGTAGAAAAAAAAGCAGAGGTGGATTCAGACATCCTGGAGTCTTTTATTACCCACATAATTACAGAAAATATGGCAATCATCTGCAGGCCTACAGTGGGACATACTGGATTTACAGTTTGACTTAGTGTTCAGTTTGTGCTTCTTTATTGATAATGACATTTATTAAATGGCTAACGGGCTGAGTGTGTACAGAGTCATTTAGAATGTCGTTTGTTATTGTCTAAAAGTCATACATCACTAAGACTGGACTTTGGTTATAATATAGAATCAGTTTCTTCATTCGTCTTAGGTTCTTTATCTCTTCTATTGAGTGCTGTGAAATTCCCTGACATTTAAAACTCTGATTCATAGCTATAAATCTGTACAAATTAATTTTACAAATAGGAACAATTCTCCTCTTTGTGATTTTCCAGGTAATTGCTGTCTTTTGCAGCAAAAGTGTTTTTTTTAATAAACAATTTTGGCAATCACGGCATGATGGATATTTAAAAAATTTTTGTTGCTATGAGTGGCATCACGTCATCTCTGTGCCATCTTCACTGGGAGCACATTAGAAGGAACAACAAAATAAAATAAAGGCAATAAAAAGAGCCCGATCCCACAAGGTGATTAATGGGCTCTTATAACAACTGCCATATAACCTGATATAACCTCACACAGCATCTGCCAGTTTGCAAATGGCTAAAAAAAAATCTGAGATGGAATATTTGATATCATGTTGCTAATGGTGTATGAGCTCCTAATCATGTGACACAAACATCCCAGTTCTGGAAATGGAACCTGCTGGACATTCATTTGTCCTGTGTTAAATGATTGCTGCCCAGATGGGAGAAGACCTGCAAATATTTTATTACAGATGAGAAACAACAGTGACATTATGAAACATCTCATAACCCTACAGAGACCAATTTCTCATATTATAACTCAGCAGTCTTGAAGGACAAGGTGGTCCACATTCTGGACAGAGAAGAAAGAAATGAGTGGGAAAGTGAAATAAAGGAGGATGTCTATGCTGGAACAGACCATTTTCAAAACACAGGATGGTGATATGCTACATCACTCACAATGTAATGGCTTTATACTCCACCTCAAACCCCCTGGCCTTCAGTGTAATAGGTGTCATGACATCATCAAGTGTGACATCACATTTAGCAGAGCTGATGAAGAATCTCAGAGAAATGGAGAAATGCGTTCAACACTACAGCAGAAGAGGTTTGACTCACTGAAGCTAAACATTTCTGAAGGAACTGAAAACGATTTTTATTGGCTCTAATTTGTGAGTAAAAGCTCTCTCTCTCCGTTTAACACGGATTACAGCAGAGCCCTTAATATTAACAGTCCTGCCAGGCTCTGTGTTTCACTCTGTCCTCGTCTGAGACCTTTAGAGCTTCGGCTCTTGAGGATTGAGAGAGCGAGACTCACGTAGCCTGCATACAAAACAACACAAAGTGCAAATTGATCACCGAAAAATTCAATAAAATAGAAACAAAACAGATGAAACTGGACAGAAACAGAAAAAAGTGTAACGAACAAAAGAAAGATAAAAACTGCCAAAATACACACAAGGCACAAACAAAATACAGATAAAAACAAAAGACACAAAAACAGATCAAATGGAGATGGAAATTAAATGAGACACCAGCTCCTCCTCCTTTTCTAATCCCACAAGCTCCTCCTCCTTTTCTAATCCCACAAGCTCCTCCTCCTTTTCTAATCCCACAAGCTCCTCCTCCTTTCCTATCCCACAAGCTCCTCCTCCTTTTCTAATCCCACAAGCTCCTCCTCCTTTCCTATCCCACAAGCTCCTCCTCCTTTTCTAATCCCACAAGCTCCTCCTCCTTTCCTATCCCACAAGCTCCTCCTCCTTTCCTATCCCACAAGCTCCTCCTCCTTTTCTAATCCCACAAGCTCCTCCTCCTTTTCTAATCCCACAAGCTCCTCCTCCTTTTCTAATCCCACAAACTCCTCCTCCTTTTCTAATCCCACAAGCTCCTCCTCCTTTTCTAAGCCCACAAGCTCCTCCTCCTTTCCTATCCCACAAGCTCCTCCTCCTTTCCTATCCCACAAGCTCCTCCTCCTTTCCTATCCCACAAGCTCCTCCTCCTTTTCTAATCCCACAAGCTCCTCCTCCTTTTCTAATCCCACAAGCTCCTCCTCCTTTTCTAATCCCACAAACTCCTCCTCCTTTTCTAATCCCACAAGCTCCTCCTCCTTTTCTAAGCCCACAAGCTCCTCCTCCTTTCCTATCCCACAAGCTCCTCCTCCTTTCCTATCCCACAAGCTCCTCCTCCTTTCCTATCCCACAAGCTCCTCCTCCTTTCCTATCCCACAAGCTCCTCCTCCTTTTCTAATCCCACAAGCTCCTCCTCCTTTTCTAATCCCACAAGCTCCTCCTCCTTTTCTAATCCCACAAACTCCTCCTCCTTTTCTAATCCCACAAGCTCCTCCTCCTTTTCTAAGCCCACAAGCTCCTCCTCCTTTCCTATCCCACAAGCTCCTCCTCCTTTCCTATCCCACAAGCTCCTCCTCCTTTCCTATCCCACAAGCTCCTCCTCCCCTGTTGCTGGTTAACTGCTGACTCTGTATCTCTCACCTAGAATATTCTCTTGCCAGTGTATCTGGACTCCAGGCTTTAAGAATGATTAATAGAATTTCACTGAGCACAAACTGATGTAGTTTATAGAATAGAACCCCTCGAGTGTGTGGTATAAATGTGATATGATGAGAGACTTCATTCTCTAGAACCTTTGTTCTATGCAGGAATTGCTGATTGCTGATTGGCTGTTGACTGTTGAAGCAGGTTTTTTTGTTTTGTGGTTTTAAACAGATAAAAATCCTCTGAAGAGGAGAGAAACCTTTACCAACAGTGAAATGGACAAGAGAAAGCTGATATTAGAGATCGATCTCAGACGCTATTACTGTGGAACTGGTCTGCAGGATGAGTGAGATGAGTACCGAGGAAACGAAGGAGCTAAGAGTGGAATAAAACAAACTTTACACAGACTTACAGTTTACTGTAAAAAACCCACCACACTGATAAAGTGAACTGTCTGTCTGTCTGTCTGTCTCTCGTCTGTCTGTCTGTCTCTCGTCTGTCTGTCTGTCTCTCGTCTGTACACACCGGCTCACTCCCTGTCAATTCACAAAGGGTTGTTGGTGCAAGTCTCAGATCTTTCTCTTTTTCATTCAAACAAAATAGGATGAAAAAAGTCTGAGACATGCGGCAACAGCCCTATCTGACATGACACAGAATGATGCGGTGTTATTGGGAGCAGGGGTGTGTGTGTGTGTGTGTCTGAGCTCAGTGTTATGAGCAGGTTGTGTACATTCGCTCTGATAAACACTGAGCTGCTGCTCAGCTTCATTAATCTCACAGAGCCTGTTAGCATCACAGCTAAACCTGCAGCAAGACAACTCTATTTACCTCACAACCATCGGGAGGTGTGGGGATGTGTGTGTGTGTGTGTGTGTGTGTGTGTGTGTTTATTAAAGCTCAGCATCATGGTAGTGTTGCTATATGGCTAACCTGATTAACTTTAACATTAAACTTACAGTGAATACTGAATAGGGCATGTGGATTGGGATGCGCCCACAGTGGACTGTTTGTGACCATGAAGTTCCTCTGAAAGTGTACTAACTAGGGCTCTAGTGTAGGTAGCAGGGATGCATTTAGGACACAAGTCCTGAGATTTACATCACACTCACACGAGGTGTTTGTGTCGCTGCCATGGACACAGAAAATTGCACATCAATCACCCGGTGTTTTTGCCCTCTTCTCCATTCTTCCTCTCCTCCTTCATCCCTCTCTCCATTCTTCCTCTCCTCCTTCATCCCTCTCTCCATTCTTCCTCTCCTCCTTCATCCCTCTCTCCATTCTTCCTCCTCTCCTCCTTCATCCCTCTCTCCATTCCTCCTCCTCTCCTCCTTCATCCCTCTCTCCATTCCTCCTCCTCTCCTCCTTCATCCCTCTCTCCATTCCTCCTCCTCTCCTCCTTCATCCCTCTCTCCATTCTTCCTCCTCCTCTCCTCCTTCATCCCTCTCTCTGTTCTTCCACCTCTCCTCTGTCATTTCTCTCTCCATTCTTCCTCTCCTCCTTCATCCCTCTCTTCGCCGCAGGTGAGCGAGTGACAGAGAGACGGATTGCGCCGTATTTCGGGAAACGGAATATCGATAAACTGAGAGGAGGAAAAACGCAAAGAGCGACTACAGCTCTTAAACAACGGCACTGAAAAACGAGCCGTGAGGAGCACGATTAATCACACACACACACACACACACACACGCATCGTCAGTGTGATTGATGTTACCCGATAAAGAACCGAATGCAAAGAAAAAGCTGTGAGGCCAATTTTCATAAAGAGCGGTGAAACGAGGACGTGTTTAAGAAAAGAACCGTGTTGAGAGCAGAACGCTGGAACAAGCCAAGAACTGTAAGCTAATATGCTAGTCACTTTAGCTGCACTGTTAGCATGTAGAATTATTAACCACTAAACCTTCCACCGTCAAACTGACGTTCACTGGGTTCTATATTCACAGAGTCTCTGCGTTCCCAGTGTCCTATATTCCCAGCGCCACCCCACAATGTGTTTCCAAGTCTTTATGATCTTATATTTGGCAGGTTCTATGTTCCTAGAGCCCTATGTTTTCAGGTTCACATGTTCTCACCGTCCATCAGAGAGACGCACCCATTGGAAGTAGAAACAATACAGGACTATTGAGACTCGCTGACTTGCTATGTTGATAACATGCTAACTGCCTTGCTGATCAAGTCTTTTGCGATCTAAGACTGTTATTACAACTGATTCCAGTTTTACAAGACTAACGCTGAGACTTTATTGAAAGAGAAAATATTCACAAGTAATATTAGTCATGTGATGAGGTTCTGGTCTCTCATTGGCCAATACAGAAGATGTTCCACTAGAGGGAACTGCTGTTCCAGTTTTCCTAGAGTAAAGATTTGTCCTTTTCTGTAAGGGAATATTAGAGTAAATATTGTGAGCAGTGTTGGATCGTGGAGTTTGCGGTGTTGGATCAGCGAGTGTTAGACACTTCCAAGCAGCAGGAGAAGGCGGCGTGTCTCCGGCACTGCGTGATGCTCACACTGGGACGCGTTTTAATGAACACACTCTGTCTATTTACCTGTCAGACGAACCGGAGCCAAGGAGCCATTTGATCTTCCTGCATGTGTGGCTTTGATCTTAGCCTACTTTATTATTTCCTTTTCATATCTCACAACTTTTTCCTTTTTCCTTTTTCCTGTACAGCCTTGTCCTTCTTTAAGTGGAATTTTCCAGAAAGTTAAGCCTTGTGAGACAGTGGAGATAAGCTGATAAATATACCAACGTTTTAAACACAAAATCAGAGACCTCTTGATTCTTTTCTGCGGGAAGGTAGTTAGGTATATAGCATAGCTAATGCTAGCATTACCTCTATAGCATAATTATCTAATGTTTCATAGCTAGCCAAGTGTGCTAACAATATACATTAGACTGTTGTGTATGTGGTAAATAAAACCAGTCTTATAGGCTAAACGGTGTGTCTGTTTGAAGAAAATAAAGGGTAGTGGTGATGTCACATGGTTGCTATTGGCCAATCAACCAAGCACTTAGAAGAAGCATTTATAAAGCAGCTTGTTCTGTGAATAAAAAAAATAAATCAATAAAAGTAAATATTATTTTTAACAGATTATTCATGTATGTTAGTTGTCATTAAATCAGTGTGTTGTAAATGCAGTGAGTCTGAACACACACTCTGGCTGTGTGTAATAATGACTGAAGTGCGCTTGATTTCCAGCTTAAAGCTGCTAAGTGGTTTTGAGTGATGTTTAACATCGGTATTGGATTACATTTCCATGTTGAGGAGGCTAATCTTGTTTGGACAGACGGGCAGCGCCTGTAGCAGTGTGGTATTAAAATAAGATCATATTAGGCAGTGTGTGTGTGTGTGTTTTGTACAGGCTCAGAATAATAATGACACACTCGCTCTCTACATCTCTGAGCTCCAGTTGCTCTTGATTTAACACTGAAAGTGATTTAGTTTTAAGTGCTTTGAGACTTTGACACAGTGAATTTTCTTATTAATGTTTTGAATTCTTTGCTTGCTTACTCATGAAAAGGAAGTAAGTAAAGAAATTTTATTTCTACAGCATCACATTAATCAGTATAACAACTTCTTAATTACGATTTATTTAACCATTACTAGTTTTCTGATATCAGCGTAATGGCTTCTAACTGAATCTCTAGTGTTAGTCATTACAAGATTATAATTAACATGTTAGAAGCAGTTTGTGACACTGGTGATTGCCTACATGGAACCTTGTCAAGGGTAGAACTGGTACATTCTATACCACCTCTCCTGTGCTGTGTGTTCATCCACCTCTCCTCTGATACTTGGTTGCTGCCTGCTACCTTATCGTCACCTTGTCCCCACTTGCAGGAGTTCAAATCATCATCAGACTTGCCAGAAACTCAAACATTGACTACAACCCCTTTTGGACACTACAGTGACTGTCATACCCTGTTGGACTGGGGACAGCAAGTAAGATTTCCCTTAGACATCCAGACACGTCAGTGATGCCACTGATTTGAACCTTACTCCAAGTTATTGGTGAATGATCAGTGTAACTGGCATTTATATAATAAATAATGAGAAATATAATAAGAAACTAACTAGCGGTAATAGCCCTTATAACCAGTCTGTGTTTGTGTTTCATGTGCCAGATGGGGTTGCCTGTTCCTACTGCTTTAATTGATGGCTAAATAAAAACACAGCTCTGTCTCGCACCACACACTGAAGTACAATACAACCTACTGAGAGCTTGAGCTCAATCAAACACTTCCTTAGATACCTTACTGTAAAAGAGGAAAAATATTAATTACTCATTAAGCTCCTAAGATCTGACCAAACACACACATGAACACTCTCCCTTTTGAATAATTATAGAGTAGAAAAATATTTGCATTAAGAATTCATTTCATTAAAGTGATTAAAGCTCCCCAGATTGCATATGGGTTTTATTACAATATTACAATCCTAATCTGTATATATATATATATATATATATATATATATATATATATATATATATATATATATATATATGTGTACAGGTGTATATATATATATATAATCCTAATATAATCACACACACACTCCAACTGAACTGTTCTGTACTTAGTGAAGCTGAATCCCATTGCCCCAGGTCTTCTGTATAGCAATACAACTGCTATTTCAAATATTTTAAATATTTCAAAAATCAATGTATGTTCCTCTCAGTTCAAATATATGAATATACTAAATATGGAATATATTGTAATTATGAATTTTAGGGGACACTGTACTGCAATTTGGCTGGTTCAAACTACAAAATGTTCCAAAATGCACTTTGCCATTTGTAGGGAAAACATCATAGGGCATCATTTCCAGATACAGAAATAATTTTTATAATCTAAATATTGTTTACTAAAGACACTGTGTTAAGCATATTCTGTTTCATGTTGGAAAGTTTTTTGTATCATTCCACAGAGCACAGTTGATGGAATTAATACATCTTTCACTCCCCAAATCCATCCTACTCCACTCCCATTATACACCTCTCAGTTAGTTCACCATTCCCACAGTCCACAATTCCCACAGCCCGCCATTCCCACAATCCACCATAGATACAGTCCTCTATTCCTACAGTCCACCATTCCCACAGTCCTCTATTCCCACAGTCCTCTATTCCTACAGTCCACCATTCCCACAGTCCTCTATTCCTACAGTCCACCATTCCCACAGTCCACCATTCCCACAGTCCTCTATTCCTGCAGTCCACCATTCCTACAGTCCACCATTCCCACAGTCCTCTATTCTTACAGTCCACCATTCCCACAGTTCTCTATTCCTACAGTCCTCTATTTCTACAGTCCACCATTCCCACAGTCCACCATTCCCACAGTCCACCATTCCCACAATCCTCTATTCCCACAGTCCTCTATTCCCACAGTCCACCATTCCCACAGTCCTCTATTCCTACAGTCCACCATTCCCACAGTCCTCTATTCCCACAGTCCTCTATTCCTATAGTCCACCATTCCCACAGTCCTCTATTCCCACAGTCCTCTATTCCCACAGTCCACCATTCCCACAGTCCTCTATTCCTACAGTCCACCATTCCCACAGTCCTCTATTCCTACAGTCCACCATTCCCACAGTCCTCTATTCCCACAGTCCTCTATTCCTATAGTCCACCATTCCCACAGTCCTCTATTCCCACAGTCCTCTATTCCTACAGTCCACCATTCCCACAGTCCTCTATTCCCACAGTCCACCATTCCCACAGTCCTCTATTCCTACAGTCCACAATTCCCACAGTCCTCTATTCCTACAGTCCACCATTCCCACAGTCCTCTATTCCCACAGTCCTCTATTCCTACAGTCCACCATTCCCACAGTCCTCTATTCCCACAGTCCTCTATTCCTACAGTCCACCATTCCCACAGTCCTCTATTCCTACAGTCCACCATTCCCACAGTCCTCTATTCCTACAGTCCACCATTCCCACAGTCCTCCATTCCCACAGTCCTCTATTCCCGCAGTCCACCATTCCTACAGTCCACCATTCCCACAGTCCTCTATTCCCACAGTCCTCTATTCCTACAGTCCACCATTCCCACAGTCCTCTATTCCCACAGTCTACCATTCCCACAGTCCTCTATTCCCACAGTCCTCTATTCCCACAGTCCTCTATTCCTACAGTCCACCATTCCCACAGTCCTCTATTCCTACAGTCCACCATTCCCACAGTCCTCTATTCCTACACTCCACCATTCCCACAGTCCTCTATTCCCACAGTCCTCCATTCACACAGTCCACCATTCCCACAGTCCTCTATTCCTACAGTCCACCATTCCCACAGTCCACCATTCCCACAGTCCTCCATTCACACAGTCCACCATTCCCACAGTCCTCTATTCCTACAGTCCACCATTCCCACAGTCCTCTATTCCCACAGTCCTCTATTCCCACAGTCCTCTATTCCTACAGTCCACCATTCCCACAGTCCTCTATTCCTACAGTCTACCATTCCCACAGTCCTCCATTCCCACAGTCCTCTATTCCCACAGTCCACCATTCCCACAGTCCTCTATTCCTATAGTCCACCATTCCCACAGTCCACCATTCCCACAGTCCTCTATTCCCACAGTCCACCATTCCCACAGTCCTCTATTCCCACAGTCCACCATTCCTACAGTCCACCATTCCCACAGTCCTCTATTCCCACAGTCCTCTATTCCTACAGTCCACCATTCCCACAGTCCTCCCTTCCCACAGTCCTCTATTCCTATAGTCTGCCATTCCTACAGTCCACCATTCCCACAGTCCACCATTCCCACAGTCCTCTATTCCTACAGTCCACCATTCCCACAGTCCTCCATTCCCACAGTCCTCTATTCCTACAGTCCACCATTCCCTCAGTCCCCTATTCCCACAGTCCGCCATTCCTACATAGCCTTATCCTTAAACCCCTCCCTCATGATGCAGACCCATAAGCTATATATTATTCCTCTACACACCTTTAATATACATTGAAGAATAAGATACATGAAACATGTTTATGGAATATTTATAACAACACAAATAAAAACTCATTACAGTCAAACCTGTTCCCTCGGAATGACGTCATCAGTCTAGTTAAGCTCAGATGATTAGCTAATTGGTACTTATCCACCTAATTAACTTCCTAATCAATCAGACGTAACGCTAATTAGTTACATAAAGTAAATTGTCAGCTCTGTGAGAGATAGACGTGCTGGGAATAGTGTTTTTCATCAATACCACAATGACACATGCACTCACTGTACAACAGCTCTGTTTCTGCTAATTAATTAACACTGCTTTCGTTAATTATCTCATCCTCTTTAAGCCAACAAACACATGCAAAATGGCAAGAATTCATTTTGCAAAGATTAACAATGCAACAAGGATTAAAGCATTTTGCAAAACACACAATTAACACTAAATATGTGCTAAAGTGACAATAACTCATTCTGAAGCATCTGCAGTAAGTAAGGAAGTGTACAAGTTTTAAATTAGGATGCGATCTCTCACAGGTATAAATGTACTGTTCAGCGCGTGATAAAATAAAATGTACAGTTAAAGCTCCATTATCTGGAACACAGAGCTAGAGGTCAGGGGTGTAGCCTCACAGTACATTAGCTAACCCACTACGGTAGTGCACTTGATCTAGTAATTTTTCTTATAATAATAAGTGCACTAGTGTTCCGTTATAATAAATGTCTGATTGTCACCTGTTTGTGTTTAACCTTCATTTAAACAGCTCATCTCATCACTTACACACTCACTCACTTACTCAGAGTCGATAGCAACATCCCCTCCATCTGTGTGTGTGTGTGTGTGTGTAAATCTGCTCCTATTTGCAGGAGGGATGTCCTTGGTTAAAGCGTCTGTCTGGTGTTTTATTTGCAGCATGAGGCCGTTTATTAAAGCGCCACTCCATCTCACTGTGTGAATTACAGCCTGTGGAACAGAAGCACTATTAAACTCACTATTAATAACAATGTGAACAGTGAAACAGCCACAAAAAATGTTCATCAAAAAATGGCGTCTGAAACTGTTCATAAGTGTAAACAGGAGCAATAAAATGTTTCATTTTCCAGACCTGGATCAAACTGAATTCAGGAGTCCAGGAGAGTAAAACCATCCTGCTTTCAGTGTGGATGGTGTTACTGCATTACTCTCTCGTGTCAGAGAGACACTAACCAATCATGTGCTTCTGTGAGCTCATATATAAGGGAGCTAGAGGTCCATATTTGCTACTGGCAGGAGAAAGACCCATCAAAACAGATTTTAATCTGTTTTTCACAACTATAGCATTCGATGATCAGTTACGAAGAGGTGAATTTACATTAACTGTTAGATAGATAGATATTAACTGTTAAATGTTTAATAATTACTGAAATATATCTGCCAGACTCCATCCCCAATAACCACGCCCCTCATGCCCCACTCCATGGCCAGTGTGGATTGAAATGCTTTTTAAAATAGACTTGAATGTGGTCTTGGCACAACATGTTCAGTGTGAATTTGCCTTTAGTGCCTTCCAGAAATGCGGAACAGACTAGTGGGCAGGAATTGGGACAAAATGTATGAGGTGGTGAGAGTGAGACAGGCAGTGAGAGTAAGACAGGCAGTGGAGTGTCAGCTCAGCAGAATGATGAAGTGCTCTCACACTTCGAGAGATGGAGGGAATAAAAAAGGATGGAACAGCAGACGGAGAGAAAAATAACCTCTCAGAGAGGCTCGATCCCACCGGACCTTCATTACTGTCACACACTGCCATCAAGGTGGAGGCCGTAACTCACTCTCTCTCTCTCTCTCTCCCTCTCTCTCTTTCTCTCCCACTCGCTCTCTCTCTCCCTCTCTCTCTTTCTCTCCCACTCGCTCTCTCTCTCTCTCTCTCTCCCTCTCTCTCTCTCTCTCTCTCTCTCTCACACACACCTTTAGAGATTGGGACTTGAGTGAGAAGGGAAGATATGGATTGACTGGATTATATGAAGAATATCAGGTGAAGTGTGTGTGTGTGTGTGTGTGTGTGTGTGTGTGTGTGTGTAAGGATCAGGACTACAGTAATTAAGCATAGACTTATAGTCAGTTATATGATATCACAATATTTAACACACACACACACACTACTTGTTAAAAAAAGTACAAAGCAGAATACGTATCCAGGTTTTTAGTTTTTTTTTATTTGTAGTTGGTGATATAACAGCAGGGCATCACAGTGGAACAGTGCTGCCTACTTACAGGTCCAGGATTCCCAGTTCACTCCTGAGCTCAAATTACTGTCTGTTCACATGGATTTCCCAGGTTCTCCAGTTTCCTCCCGAAAACATGCAGGCAGCTGGATTGGCTTTGCGAAATTGCTGCTAAGAGTGAACCAGTGTCTGAGTGTGTGTCTGGTGCCCTGCTATGGACAGGTGTCCCATCCAGGGTGTATTCCCATTTCATATCCAGTGTTCCTGGGATAGACACTGGATCCACCACCTCTCTGACCAGGATTATGTGCTTACTGAAGATGTAAGTGTGACTCTTCCTCATCCAACAACCAGAGAAATAAAAAAAATCTTACACTATTTACTTTTGTTTAAAATAAATACACTCCAGTTGGTTGATGCTGTAATGTACTGTTTTAAATAGACATATTAATTAGCTCACGTGGATGACAAATCCAGAATTATTTGTGTTGTTCCAATTATTTGTATTGTGACATCAGGCTGAATGCTGTAAATGTAAATGATAAAAGATCTATACATTTATATATTTAATATGAACACACACTTGCGTTGCGTTTGTTGTAGTTACCATTTCTGCTGTAGTCAGTAGTTTAAGACCATAGGGTTCTCTAAATGAAGGTGTGTGTGTGTGTGTGTGTGCATGCATGTGTGTGTGCTCAGCGGAAGGTTCTGAACCAGCAACACCAGCACTTAATGACTTAAAGAAGCAGATTTATGAGCTCTATAGCACTTTTGTAGATTCGTATTGTTTGCAAACAATAGAGTAAAAAATCATTACCATTTTCCCTTCATTAACGAACCGTGTTCTCATTGTGTTGTGTTTAATTTCCTAACTGTGTTTGTGTATCCATGTGTAATGATTGGCTAGAACAATCATGTTCGCTCACTGACTCTTACACTCTATTGTTAAAACAAGAATTAGCGAGTGATCAATAGAGAGTGAACATCAGAGGAACTGCGACTAAAGTTCTAGCAAATTAAATTCTGCCTCCTGACTGCTGATTGGGCAGTGTAGAATCCAGACTGTGTCATCAACTGCCTGTCAGACTACACACACTGCATTTAATAATTTATCAGCAAAGCCATATAGAATTACATATATTATGCCTTTAAAAAAAAACAAGTCTATATCAGGCTATCCACTTCAGCTGACTAATTTTTAAATTGAATAGAAACAAGAGCTCCACTCATGCATAGATTACCACTGTCCTCACCTCTAGGCCCATTGAACCCTGAACCTGACCTCAGAAGTGTGCACAATTTAATTCACATTCAGGAGGGGAGCAAGTGGAAAACGCCACCCCTGGCTGTTATGATTATGTGGTCATAATGTTTGGACTGGTCAGTGCCCCTGGTCAATGCCCATTTTCCAAACCTTTGTAAATGACACCAGGAATATGTTAGCAAAATTCATAATTGTCTACATTGATGACATCTTGGTCTATTACCATTCCCATGTCAGGTTTGTACTATAAAGACTATTCAAAAATAACTTCAAAAAAATTTGTGCAGAAAGATGTGAATTTCCTGTTCTTGGGCATCATTAGCAAGGAGGGGTTTCTCACAGACGAGTGGACAGTGTGTGCAGTCACTGAATGACCAACTTCCAATATGGTGACGTTCCTGGGGTTTGCTAATTTCTATCAGACACTTACCAACTTCGTGGTGGTGCACTTAAACTCCAGTGAAATTCCCAAGCAGAAGAGATATTTAATCACATCACGGGGGTGATCAATTTTGCCCCTATCCTTAAACACTCAGACCCATCTAGAAGTAGATGCTTCAGAAATTGGAGTAACAGCTGTCATTTGCCTACTACAAGGGAGTCATCTTAAATTGTCCCATGACAGCATTCATTTAGCATGAGCTATAACTGAAAGCCGGCTCTGGGAGTGTCTCAGCATTGGATAAAGGGGGCTGAACACCCTTTCATAGTACTCACAGATGACCAGAATTTAGAATATTTGAAAACCACCAAATTATTTATCTCTCTTCAAGCAAGATCAGCTTTGTTTTTCCTCTAAATTTAAATTCTATCCTCTTCAAACTCTTCCTTTCCCCTTTCTCTCACCATTCTCCCCAAATCTAGATTCATTGCAGTCATTACTTAGGAGGTGGATTGAGAAATAGCTCAGGCCAGAGAAAATCACCGGACCAAGATGTTCTGACGAGCTCATCACTTAGGCCCATAACCAAAGGGCACAAAGGAGTCACCAAGACCCACCAGGTTCTGGACACAGAGTTCACAAGAATCCTGACAAGACAGATCAATCCTCAGATTGCGAATCACATCGGCACTTCGAGACATCAATTCCTGCACCTCTTCTGCCCCAGTGCACCTCAGACCATGTAAGTTGGCCAATGTGACCACCTGTGATGTGCGCAAGCAAGATCAGCTTAAAGTGAGTCTGAGCATCCTGGCTTAATTATTTACAGGAAATATAGTTCATTTTCTGTTTCTAGTAAAGTGATTTATTATGTTGCAACCTGAATTTGACCTTGATTGTATACCGTTTCATATGATATATAACCTGTTAGGCCTTTACAATGCACTGCTTTCATCTTTGTTTCTCTCAGTCTCCTTGCATTTCCCTGAGCTCCTACTGCATGCAGTTTCATACTAATGCTGTTATATTTCCTCCATATTAAGCCTAATTTATCACATTCAGATCCAATAACATCCATCCATGAACAGTGTTATTGTGATTCTGTCGTTATTTGGTGGATAACAGAGTAAGCGCATTGCAGCGCTCTTCTTTCACTTTTCAATCCATCCAGTCGAAAACTGGGACCAATTAATTGGAGCTAGATCTCCTTATAAATCCATAACAGTTATTTAAAAGTCCGTTCCTGACACCCACTCGATGTGGAAACCTCCCTTTTCAAATTTCCCAGTATTTGGTTCACTTCTCATATGTGCATGGATGGGAGGGCATCAGAACACTCCCTCTATTCTCAAGCCAAGTGTGAGTGCCCTTTGTGTGAATGTTGTCACATACCAACACACACACACAATTATGATTCTTAATTAATCATTATGTTATGGTTTAGGTATAGTTATAGTAATAGTTGATTTATGGCAATTGATATTGGTAAAATTAGTTTATAATAATTTAATTTTTGTAATAATTAGTGAGGGGTGACACCAAGATTTTTCTCTCATGTCCGTAGTTTTCCCAGTTCCACTTTGATTTGTTTGTTTGATTTATTAAGCATTGTTTCATAGTTTTTCCATGAGTGCCTGACTTCCTGTATGATTCCTGTTTCTGATAGTTGCCTTGCCCTGTGGGATTGAGTGCTGTGTGTTTGTCAATAAACCCTGACTTGCAATTGCATCCAAACCCATGTGCTTCGAGACACCCATTCCCATTACAGTAAAAATGTTTTTAAAAGCACATTTTCACTGGGTCCCGCAAGATCCCAGGCTTGATGCTCATCTTTACCATGGAGCGATCAAAGAGAGTACAGACACACTGCAGCGATAAGGTGGAAACATCACAGCACCAAACAAACAGAAAGTCAAAGGTCTTTCAGGTCACTCATAAATACAATGGAATCCCAGAGCCGACAAGTCCAAAACACAGAAAAAACACACACACCAAAAAAAACAATGAAGCTCTGAGACTGACCTATGACCTGCAGGTTCCGAAAAAAATCTACTGCACTTCTCTGCCAATGACCAAACCAGATTAAAAACAAAGATAAACACTATCATTCAAAAAAAGAAATAAAACAACACACACGCACACCAGTACTCATTTTGTTCTCGACAGTAAAAAATGTGGACTCCAGTAAAATTCTACCATCCCTTAAGAGATTCTCTTAAACTACAGAGTATAAAAGTGTATATGTGGACAAGCTGTGTGTGTGTGTGTGTGTGTGTGTGTTATTAATACCATCATTGGCTCAGCTGGAGAGAGAAATAAAATGCAGCCAAAAGTCTGCAGCACACTGAGAGCAGGAGCACTTTAATTAGGACACAACCAGGAGATACACCACCTCATACACACAAAGAAAAGTGTGTGTGTGTGTGTGTGTGTGTGTGTGTGTGCGTGTGCGTGTTCACTGTACCTGATTCAAAGTGACAAAAACATGGAGGAGTTTCCTTAATTAATACACTGACCTTTTTGCCTTGTTTCATTCATGAGCATTGTGATTAATAGAGAGAAACACAGAGAGAGAGAGATGGAGAGGGAGACAGACAGAATGAGAGACAGACAGAGAGAGAAAGACAGAGAGATACTCTGACCATGGATGTGACCTTAATGACCTTTAATTAATGTTCCTGTACTTCGTTCTAATGAGTCAAATATCAAACAATGAAGTTTAAAGGAATATCAGCAGTGTGATCTACATAATGTGTATTTTTAGGGTTCAGTGCTGTAGAGCACACACACACACACACAGACAGAGAGACAGACCGTCAGGAAAGGTAGGCTGAGACAGTTAACAGAGTTGCAGTTAACAACTTTAAGGAAGGCAATACAGACAAATCCAAAAATTGAAAGGCAAAGTCAAGGTCAAAAATCAGACTTAGGTCAGGCGATCAACAAACAGAGTTAACTAGGCAAAGACAAGATGCAAGAATCAAGACACAGGCAAAAGTCAGAAAACTAGAACATCAAACATGGCAGACACACCTCAGTGTGTTCTGGGAAATGGAGTTCGTGGACCTGACAGAGCACTCCAAAGGGCTCACCCCGGGAGCCCAGTGCTTACAAGGCCCCCCATTTGGTCTTGGGCCTCAACGTTCAGGGTGGTTTGTGTGTAACTCATGGCAGAGACTGGGGTCCAGGATATTGTGTGTGGGAACCCAACACAGTTCCACTGGGTCATACCCCTCCCACTCAAGGAGGTACTCCAGTCGGCCAATTCTGCGTTTTTGCAATGGGAGTTTTACAAGGTAAGCGGGCTGAACCTCTATGTTGAGTGGGGCAGGCGGTCTGGCAGGCAGGACATTAGTGGCCAATGGCCCCGGGATGACTGGTTTCAGATGGTAGACATGGAAGGTGGGCGCTATGCAGGAATGTCATGGAAGATCTAACTTGTAGGTGATGGGGTTGATCTGCTCAAGCACCTTACAGCCGGTGAGTTAGTGAGGTTGGTGTTCCAGGGGAACAGGGCAGGCTAGTATCTGAGCATGCACTGATATGGCATCAGTTGGGTGAAGGAGTGATGCAAAGAATTCTGGGCATACTTCTCCCAGGGAAGGAACTGGGCCCAGTCCTCCTGGTTCTCCTCACAGAAAGTTCTAAGGAGTTTGCCCACTCTACTTGGTGGTTGGCCTGGGGGCAATAGCTGGAGGTCAGACTTACGGTCACTCCTAATTTGTCCATGAAACTGACCCACACCATTGAGGTGAATTTCACTGCAAGCAGCTCTTGGTTCCTGATATCATAATTCTGTTCTGTTGGGATAACTTCTTTAAAAAATGCCACTGGATGTAGTTTTTTTTTTTAACCAAACCATAGTGAGAAGACTGCTCCAACCCCCATTTAGGATGCATCGAACTCTACTATGAAGGGTTTTGAAGAATTGGGGTGCTTGAGGATGGATGCGGTGGTAAACGCTGTCTTGAACTGCTGGAGGGCCCTCGCCCTGCTTGATTCTAAGCTAGGCATTTCACCCCCTTCTTGAGCAATGGAGCTGAACCCCTGGATGAAGCACCGATAAAAACTGGCAAAGCCCAGAAACCTTTGCAGGTCCTTCTCTGTCCTGGGGCTTGGCCAGTTGGTTACGGTGGTCACCTTGGCCTGGTCCATTGTGAAATTCACATTTTCCCCCCTTTATGTAGAACTGGTGATGCAGAAGGTGCTTGAGGACCTGCCGAACATGGCGCACACAAATCTCCGGCAAGTGGGAGTAGATCAGGATGTTGTCAATGTAAGCTATTACATATCTCCCCATGACGTTGATAACAAAACATTGGAAGACCAAGGGGGTGCTAAAGAGCCCTTACAGCATTACTAGGTACTCGTGGTGGCCAGAGATGGTGCTAACCGCCGTCTTCCACTCATCCCCCTCCTGGATGTGCTCCAGGCTGTAGGCACTTCAGAGATCCAGCTTGGTGAAAATGCGGGCACAACAGAGCTGTTTAAGGGTCACAGGAACTAGAGGTGGGGTATCTGTACTTCATTGTTACTTGGTTCAGTCCTTGGTAGTTAATGCAGAGTCTGAGCCTGCCTCCTGTCTTTTTCATGAAAAAGAAGCCTACCAAGGTGGGTGACATGGAAGGCCAGATGTATCCCTTTTGTAGTAACTTCTGGATGTACTCTTCCATGGCTTGTTGTTCTGCTACAGAAAGGGGTAAATTCTGTTGTGAGGAGGAGTGGTTTCTGGAAGCAGCTCAATGGCTCAGTTGTAGGCATGATGAGGGGGTAGCCTGCTGGCTTTACTGAACACTTCCTTCAGGTCTAGATACTCAAGCAGGAGGACAATGGGGTTGTGGTTCTTGAGGCTTTCTACCAAAGTTGATACTGTGTGGACCTCGGGAGACTGGAGACAGTGACTGTGACCAGGAAGGAGATATCCTCCTGATGTAGCGCAGCAATGTGGAGGAGGAGAGGTTGTGAGCGCTGTGTGATGACGCTTCTTCCTCTGACGGGACCCCTGTCAATGGTGTGGATTTGTAGTGAGTGTTGAAGGGGCTGTCAGGATGTTCAGGCAGGTCACGGTCTCTCTGATGAAATTCATGTCTGATCCTGAGTTAATTAATGCTGCCAGAATAGAGACCACATCTGAGAGTTGTATCGAAACAGGTACAGTAAATGATTGGTGGGAAAGTGCAGGGATATGACTCACCGTTTCGGAGCAGGAGGCAGGGCTCCCACTTGTGGTTGGCCCTGTTCTGGCAGCAGGCTTATAATGGGGGGACACTTCCCAGTGAAGTGGTTGGTGCTGCTGCAGCAGAAGCAGCAATGTTCACTGTGGCATCTCTCTCTCTCCCTTGTTCAGCTTGGTGCGACCCAGTTGCATGGGTTTGGATGACGAACTCTCCTCCTTGTAGTGGGGACGGTTGTACAGCAAGTGATCAACTCGCAAAGAGAGAGGTCAATGAGAGAGTCAAAGGATAACTGGTCATCCCGGCAGGCCAGTTCTGTGAGCATGTTGCTGTGGAGACCTTGACAAAATAAGACTCGTTCCATCCACTACCGGCAGTGATCGTGCAGAACCCTAGGGCATATTCCGCCACTCTGCAGGACCCTCTGCAGGACTCTGCTCGCCAACCTCCTTCCCCTCTGGTAAGTGATTGAACATGTGCTTGAACCTCTCAATGAACCAGTCATAGGATGCGGTCACCTTGCCTCCCTGCTTCCACACTGCTGAGGTCCACTTCAGTGCTTTGTCTGTGAGGAGGCTCAGGAAGAGCACAGTCTTCTGCTGTTCTGACATTCCCTCCTGGCTGGCGAAATGCAAAGGGTCAAAATATGAAGAAGCACCATCCGCAAACATGGGGCTGCCGTGCAGAGCGTAGCGGTGGAGACTAGAGCTTGGGAGAGGAGATTCACTTTTTCATCCAGGTCCATGAGGCGCTGCTGCTGCTCTCCCATCAGCTGACTGTGAGTGGTGAGTGCACACCTCCAGTCAGCCTTTCCTGCTCCATGTTGTTGAAGTAATCTATCAGGAAGGTTAGGCTGAGACAGATGCAGTTGCAGTTAACAGCTTTAATGAAGGCAATGCAAACCAAAAATTGAAAGGCAAGGTCAAGGTCAAAAATCAGGCTTAGGTCAGGTGATCAACAGAGTTAACTAGACAAAGGCAAGATGCAAGAATCAAGACAGAGGCAAAAGTCAGAAAACTAGAACATCAAACACAGCAGAATAAGGCTTGTTAAAGGTCAAGTGTATGGGACAAAACTGAACTTTGCAAACAGGCTGAGAATGAAAGTCTCTTTATAAAAGGTGAGTGTGAGTGTGGGGAATTGGGAACAGGTGTGTGTGTGTGCTCAGAAGTCTGGTGATTGGGAGTGGGTGAATGGTGTTGTGTTCTGGGGAGTGTAGTCCAGGGGAGCCAAGTTTGAAGGCCGCGGTGTGTTCTGGGAAATGGTGTTCATGGACTGTGAGGATCTGACACAGACAGATTGACAGACAGAGAGTGAGACAGAGGCACACAGTTTTTGTTTTGTGTTTGTTTGTCTGTTAGCATATGATTAGCACTAAATCCTAACTGCCATTTGGCTCATTAACTAGCAGGCTAAAGAATAGTGACTCCTCTCCTCTGTAGTGTGTGTGCAGCGTCTCAAACCACATCTCAATTCTAACACTTCAATTTCATTCAGAAAGGTGGGGCAATAGTAAAAGGGGCCAAAGTATATACATTTATTTCATATACAGTAAGATTAATAGATCAAACAAACAAATTCTACCATATTAATGAATTAACTATTAATCTATGGGATTAAATACAAAATAACGGATATCTTTCATTCATTCATTTATACAATTAAAGGTAGAGAAAGATTTTAACTCCACACAGTCTGTCAGCCCTGTAAATATAAATATAGGCTATAATTTAGTAACATTATAAAAATATAACTTTATAATAAATGTATAACTATATAATAAATGTATAAATCCCTGCTGGTGCTTCTGTTCTCTAACGTTCAGTTTCAGCACCAGATCAGGATTGAAGTTGAAATCAAACACCGGTGCTTGAGCCTCGGCTTTGGATCTGTGACCTCTGTGTCACGAGCGGTTCGTCCTCTGAAGGCAAACACACTCACGCTGCATACTTTCACCTCCACTGAAATTGATGTCGAGTCTCCTGAGACCCCAAAAACTAGAAAAATAGAAAAAAAGCTGTGAGTGTGATAGAATTTATTTCACAGGAAAAAAATAGATCAAAGATGAGAGAAAAAACAAGGATAGATTTAAAGAAGAAACAGGACTGACATGTAATTTGACTTTAATATAAATGTAATATACATTAAAAAGTCATTAGTGTTCTGTTTAATTTATTCTGTTTGAACATGACAAGTGAACTGGAAACAGTCACAGTTCGTCAAAGGAGAGTGAAGTCCAAGTTAAAAAAAAAATTGTGGGAGTCTGTCTCACCCAAAATATTTTTCCATAAGCATCATCAAATGCCACATTTTAAAATAAATGTTATTGTGTACACTGTGGCCTTTATATAATATTCTACAGTATTATACTTCTATAATACTGCTATAATACTACTATTAATAAGAGAACTTTACACAGTTGTTTATGTTGTTGTTCATGTTGTTGTAGTTGTTAAACTGAGATTACGATGCTTAATAAAAAATTGAGCATGTCCAGTAATTATAGAAATTTTGGGTGAGATAGTATCCCATTAAATTTCATTTTTTATCAGAATAATTCCTTTAAATTATCAGACTTTGTAAAACTTTTTTTCCTGGAATTAAGTTAATATTTAATAATAATATTTACAAACATCAAACCCAGTGTTTTTTTTCTGATTTCCACTGAATTTAAATATTTAAAAGAATTAATTCAAGTGATAAAATTCCCTATAGTATTAATAATAATTATTATAATATTTAAATAATTATCATTATTCATTATTTTTATGATCATTAAAACTATTTATTTATTAATTATTAGTTTATTATTTATTAAGTTAATGATTTCCTTTTGTGTTTATTTATTAATTGTCCACTCTATTTGGGGGACATTAGTTTGAATTGTTATTTAAAATGATCAGATGCTGTAAGACTCCATGCTTCCGCAGATGAAGTGACATTAATATTTTAATATTCATGCCAAATATAAAAACTTTAATTATTTGCAGTTTCTGTGATCTGTGAACAGATGAATAAAATAATACAACTTTGTGATAGTAACACAATATAAATTCATAAAGAACGCAGATTTATAGCGAGGGTTTGATCCTAATATACATTACAGGCTCATGAATATTCATGAACTCCACATTAGCATAAGGTTTTTTACATTGTTATTAAAAGTTGCTGTTTTAGCTCTGCAGCATCTAAAGTGCAAGTTTAGAAGAAAATTATAAAAATATGAGGAGGGACATTAATATTGGGGTAAAATCTGTTTTTTTGCTTAATGATCTGGTTAAGTTTATTCATTATTTCTGTCACTGCGGTGTTAAAATTCGCTCTGAATGATTCGTATCATCGCTTTCCCTCCATTAGACACGGATCACGTCAAACCCACTGGTTTATTCACGCCACCGCTGTGAACACGTGTATTAATCACATGTTTACTCTGCGGTCCAGGGTTTGCTTTAGTCATTAATCCCACAAGACTGTTAACAAAAAAAAAAAAACTCCACAAATTAAACTCCATACCAACCCGCAATGCAGAAACAGAGAGTTTTAACCTTTATAAATAAAAGAACTGAACTACAGAACAGAGCTGCCATAAGATTTATAACTCACTGTGTTCAAACAAGATCTAAAAGCCATTTTACACTGTTATTATTACGTTATTTAAAGCCCACGTCAAACCTGTACTCACTGTCTGAAACACAAATGTCTGAATGTGCCACTCAGTGACTGGCCAGTAGTCAGGTATAAAGAAAACGTTTTCATCTGTTACTACTCCCTGTTTACTTCCCTGCCAAATTCTTTAATTGACACCTCAAGGACCTCCTACTCTTCTGCAAAAAGCCTTACCATGTGGAGATTTATAATAAGAATCTAAACAGACACATCACATGTTTGTCACACAATGCACAATGGCATCCTCAGGATGGCCAATAAATGTCCTCAAAAGGTCTAAGGATGGTAATTTTAGTCATGTGCTGGTCTTACATATTGTAAACATTAGTGAAAGGTGAAAATGGAGGTTTTTTCTAACATCCTCAGATTGTTTTAAAATGTCTTCCTGCTCACATAAAAATGTTTACAATATGTAAGACCAGCACATGACTAAATACATACAAATATTCTCACGCAACCTCATGTCTGTCACACCATAATGTTACCACAATGTCCACATTCTGTAACTTTATGCAACAGACCAAAAACAGATGTTTGCTAACATTATGCTAAAACCAACAGTATATGAAACCAGTAAGCAATGATTCTAGTGCTCAAGTGAAAAACGGATGCTTGAAAGCCATAAAGCAAAACAACAGGAAAGCATGGAACAGTTGCAGCTCAATGGTAAAGATTCAAATTCAAAGACTGACAAAGGTTTGAATCACTGTTGGGTTCTTCATCAAGGCCCAGGGAACCAGGAGATTATGGAACCAGAGGACAAGGAGACTAGGGAATCATGAAACATTTAGTTAGGCACTTCTGTAAGTCTGTAAATGTAAATGTAAGTAAATTAGGGAACCAAGAAACAATTAGACCAGGGAATCAGGAAGAAAGGGACAAGAGAACCAGGAAGCAGGAAACTAAGGAACCATGAAACAAGGAGACGATGGAAACAGGGTACAAAGAGACTTGGTAACCATGAAAAGCAGGGAACATGAACATTAGGGGACCAGGGAAGGAGACAATCAGATAATCAGAACTGGTCAGCAGCAGCAGTGTTACGGTCTCTGCACTGGTCCATGATGGTGAAGCATGAGCCCAATTTGTGGTCAGAGCTCTCTGTTTACCAGCCAAGCTACGTCTCTATCCTCACCAATGGTCATGAGTACAGGTGACAGAAATGAGGTTGCTCCACAGGGTTCCTGGGCTTGCTCTCTGTGAGGAGCTTGACGAGCTGGGAGAACCTAGAAGTACAACTACTGCTTCTCTGAATGAAGTG
>NC_069733.1:20317851-20337851 GCF_027358585.1 Pangasianodon hypophthalmus | reverse complement strand
ACTTTGACACGTACCACCTACCTAAACACTGCTGCAGACCGAGTTACACCCCTTCATGGTAACGGTGTTCCCTAATGGCAGTGACCTCTTTCAGCAGGATGATGCTCCCTGCCACACTGCAGAAACTGTTCAGGAACGGTTTGAGGAACGTGATAAAGAGTTCAAGGTGTTGACTTCACCTCCAAATTCCCCAGATCTCAATCTGATCGAGCATCTGTGGGACGTGCTGAACATCAAGTCCGATCCATGGAGGCTCCACCTCACAACTTACAGGACTTAAAGGATCTGCTGCTAATGTCTTGGTACCAGAAACCACACACACCTTCAGAGGTCTTGTGGAGTCCATGCCTCAGAGTCAGAGCTGTTTTACTGGCACAAGGGGAACTACACGATATTAGACAGCTGGTTTTGATGTTATAGATTATCAGTGTAGACATCACAGACATGTGATTAAAGCAAGTTTCTGTCCTAATTTAATTACAAAGTGAATAGATTTAATAAAAATCTATTCACATTTAAAGTTCTACTGTATGAATATTAGATTTAGCCAGCAAGTTCTCTGACCACAATTTTATCTGGTTTATCGTTGATATGGTGAAATTTTCTTTAACATTTATGGAGCTTTGTAACAGTCCGAGGTAAAGCTGTAACTTTCAGTTTTCCGACATCTTCAGGACAGAGGAGTTTATAGAAATAGAGAGATGGCACAAATTAGAAGAAAATATAATACAGACTCAAGTGAGTGAAAACACTGAGATTGTAATTATAATTATATTCCTCTCTCTTCACTTCCTGCCACTTTCTCATTTAGCAGCGTTCAGCACACACACATTAGAACTTGTAACTCTACCTTTTACTTCTACTTTTACTGGGATTTATTACATTAATAAAGTACATTTTAAACAGTAAAAGTGTGTCGTTCATCAATTAAATAATAAACTGTATACAGATTAGATTCTTAAGTCAGTAATAAACACTTTGTGTGTGTGTGTGTGTGTGTGTTAGTTATAGTAAACTGATTAACAGCGTTGGTTATTCTCCTATAACAGCACGTCCCCAAGTGTTTTATTCCTCTTACATCACAGCAACTTACCAGAAATTATATATTATTTTTTATTTAGTAAAGGAAAAACACCACAGTTTTTATCCATTTATAGTTACATGAGACGAGTTACTTCCTGTTGTCACTTACGTTATAGCAGCTATAAACAGTCGTTCCCTCACCAGCGTCTCTTTATTCTCTCTCTTGAAGCCAATAAGACAAAAACGCAGCTTGTCATGTTACCGAGAAACTGGAAAGAAGCGTAAACTCCTCTGTCCTGAAGATGCCAGAATTCAGAATTCTTCAGCAGTGTGGTGAGATCAGAAACATCAGACCTCTGAATAGCATTGAAATCAGATTCACAACAGCGTTGAGAAAGTGTTTATTCATTTTATTCAGTTGAGAATATTATTTACAGTCAATTTCAGAGGAATGTGTTTTTCCTAACAGGTCATACATGTGGAGTGTGTGTGTGTGTGTGTGTGTGAGAGAGAGATGGTTTCTGTGTAAATCTGATCTGACTGCTGACTAAATCTCACACTTTTCTTATAACGTCTAAATCAACTCTCAGACATTATCATGATTAGATGTTCTTCATGTGGAGGAGAACCGACTGTCAATCACACAAACACACTGTGACACACCATTAGAGTGAACACACCGTTATCCACCCGCCTGTCTGTCTCTCAGTCAGCGGGGAGCCAAAGTTATTAGTGCACTGTGAAAGATGTAGAGTGGACGGAAGGAAGAAAGGACAGGAAAAGCAAAGAAAGTAGAAGGAAAGAAAAAGAGGAAGAAAAAATAAAGACAAAAATGGATGGAAGAAAAAGAAAGGATTGAAGAAAAGGAAGGAAGGACTAAAGAAAGAAAGAAAGAAAGAAAACTAAGAAAATAATAATAAAAAGAAATAGATGAAGGAAAGTAAGAAAAGAAGCGAAGGATGGTGTGAATTTCCTTCCACAGCTTTTTGACTCCTCCAACACTTGTACACAAGAACATTTATTATTATTACATTTGTGCGAGCCGATCCAATCGCATCGTAATCAAAATCCCAGCAGCACATCGATCACCACGGCAACAAATAAAACACCACGGAGACGCACCGGACAAAAAGCACACAACCGGGGATTGTGCTCCGGCCTCACTGCTCCGTCCTCCAACCATGATGGAGCTACAACTGGATTCAGAGAGACAGGAAGAGGAGAGAGAGAGAGAGAGAGAGAGACAGGGAGAGGAGAGAGAGAGAGAGAGAGAGAGGAAAAGGAGAGAGAGAGAAACAGAGAGACAGGAAGAGGAGAGAGAGAGAGAGAGAGGAGAGGGAGAGGAGAGAGAGAGAGACAGAGAGAGAGAGAGGAAAAGGAGAGAGAGAGAAACAGAGAGACAGGAAGAGGAGAGAGAGAGAGAGAGAGAGAGAGGAGAGGGAGAGGAGAGAGAGAGAGACAGAGAGAGAGAGAAGAAAAGGAGAGAGAGAGAAACAGAGAGACAGGAAGAGGAGAGAGAGGAAAAGGAGAGAGAGAGAGAGAGGGAGAGAGAGGGGGAGGAGAGAGAGACAGCTTGTGTTCTCAGTTGTTTTTTGATATTTTCTCATCAGAACAGAAAAAATTTGCAGGACATTAAAGCGTCGCTCTGCGTCTTTAGAGATGTGATGCAGAGACAGAGAGAGAGCTATAAAGAAATCTGTGTGACTTAAAGACAGGATTTTGTGTCATGGATGATGTTTAAAATATTTTCTTGGTGCTAAATCATGAGCAGATAAATGCAGACAGCTTAAATTGACCAGAAAAACACAAATCCTAACACAGTGTGTTTCAGACCTGATCCAAAGTTCACTTCAGATCAAAGCCCAAGTCAGAAACACGTTTGATTTGATTTCATTAATCACCACTGAGCAGGAGCCTCATTTATCAGCTGTGTGCGCATCGTTCTGTGCATACGCAGGTTTCTATGCACTGAATAGGATTTATCAAGTTTTGCTTAAGCGTGAGGATGCATGTATATTTCCACACACTCTCGATCATGCGTATGCAAGAACCCCTAGTGGTAGAAAAGTGTAATAGCAGGTAAACTGACTACACAAGGCTTCTACAGTATATCACGTACTGTCTGTCATATCAGCATGAGGGACTAATTACTGACTTCGGTGCTCACGAGATGCAGACGGAAGACACGGACAGCATGTAAAGTAAAATCGCATAAAAGGAACATTTAAAGATGGATTGGGTTTATGCCTTGGTTGAAAATTTGGCTCATGCAGTTTTGTGGAGAGAGGAAAGTGTTTTTAGCTTCACTGAAAACTCTATGCTGAGAGTCAGGAGTGGATCTTCTGTCCATTTCATTTGTCCTGTGCAGTTTTAGTTGATTTCTATTCTAGGGCTTTTAGCTACGAGTACATGTCAAAGAGAATTTGCAGAGGATACGGGCATTTCCCAACCAACAACGAGTTAAATAATGACACATCTTACCCTCATTCATATCTCTCACACTGCAGTACTTTACATTTCCAAAACCAGCAGCGGAAAAGGGTAAAACAGGCCAGTTTCCACGCCATCGTAGAGTTTACAAACACACACACGTACTCATAAAATACATATATTTTAAAATTATGTTTATTTATTTATTTATTAGACAAACTACTCATAAAAGTGCCAAATAAACCATTTTTGTTTTGTTCTAGTTTATGCATCAGTATCGTTACTTCATTGTCATTTTTAAAGTTCATATTCGTAAACCTTCTGACATGTTCCCTAGTCTCTAACAACTAGCACCGCAAGCACTACAGTGCTTTTTAAAGGAAGTTGTTCGAAGTTGTTTACCGTATACAGTATGGAGATTTGAGGGCGTTACTTTATGCAAAAGAGTGTGGCCATGCAAGAGCACATCAATTTAGAATGTGTGGGATTTATCAGTGGCCATTGAATACAGCTGTGAGTACACACGTGTGATAAATACCAATTTTCTTGTGCGCCCTTGCAGCTCTTATGCACAAATTTAGTACTTGTTTGATGCATGCTTTGATAAATGAGACCCCTGATCACAGCTCACATCTCACAGCTCACAGTTAATCTTCTTCTTTTTCATTCAGCTCTTCTTTTAACCAGTGGTACAGCTCCTCCTCCTCCTCCTCCTCCTCCTCTTCCTCCTAATCCTTCTCCTCATTCACCTCCTCTTCCTTCTCAATTCAGAATCTTTACAGAAATCTGGATATAAGATTTTAAATAAACTTTTACATTTATCCCTAATGGTGGTGAGGAAAAACTCCCTGAGATGATGTGAGGAAGAAACCTTGAGAGGAACCAGACTCAAAAGGGAACCATCCTCATCTGGGTGACACCCGATAGTGCGATTATAAATCATTCCCTCTATAACTGTGAGCTACATGGACAAATAGTGCAGTTGTGTAACCAGGAAATTCATTACAGTTTTCACATGAAGTCTGTTTTGTTGAACTTGTCAACTGTCCACTGATGGATAACTGTTCATGGCAGTTGCAGACCTAAAGCTATCATAGCATAACTGTTCATATGAATTGAAGTCCAAACCCATCTTCATGGTTTCTGAGTGGTGCCATCCTCAGTAATCTCATGTATCTTTGGGATGTCCATGTTGGAGGTCATCCTCAGCAGCAGCGAGAGGTTTCCAGGTGATGAGAACTCCAAGCAGAAGTAGGGCATCAGGATGGGTCAGGCAGATCCGGAGAGCAGAAGCGGTCAGGATCACTGGCATCTCAGGAGTAGCATGTGTAGCTCGACAGAGAGAGGGAGAGAGAGAGAGAGAGAGAGAGAGATTGTTAGGTATGCTAATTGTCATATGTACATTGTATGTTTTCAGACGTAAACACTGAGACTGTGTCTGAGCCCCGAACACTAAGTGGAAGGCTGTTCCATAACTGTGGGGCTTTGTAAGAGAAAGCTCTACCCCCTGCTGTAGCACGCACTATTCAAGGTACCAACAAATAGCCTGCACCTAAACTTGATAACTCTGGCAACATATCCCAGCCTCCTGGGAAGTTGGGGTCAGAGCATCAGGTTTCTGTGTGACGCTTAGATTATCATTATAGATGACTGCGACGCCTCCTCCTCTGCCAGTTAGATGGGGCTGATGTATGTAACTGTACCCGGGAGGACTAGCTTCATTTAATGCTACATACTCATTTGGTTTAATCCACGTTTCTGTTAAACACAGTACATTAAACTCCTGATCAGTTATAGTTTCATTAACAATAAGCACTTAGGCCTGTTCTGAAACTATGAGCTGTTGATGAGAAATGAGAAAAAACCTGTTAGACACGTGAAGTGGAGAGGAGTGGTGCTCCTGTGGGAGAGCCTTAGCGTTAGCTTTGGTGCCGAGTCGTCACTACGCTGCTCTCGCTCTCACTAACCCTCTCTTAGAGTCTCTAATGCTGCAATCCTCTCCATCAGAGAGGAAACTAATATCCACTTAGCACAAATAAAGCTGTGGCTAATGACGGAGGAAGAATGACTAACTGCACTCAACACACTGAACACACTGAATATTTGCTTTGTGGAGATGATTTTAGACAGATCCGATGTGGATGACCTCCTTTTTCCTGTTTTTAGATGAAAAAAACAAAAGCATTTTTGAGAAATGAGAATGAGGCAGGAGGGGAAAGTAAAAAAAAAAAAAAACAACAAATGAAAATGATAGTGCAAAATTATTGACGAAAAAGGAAAAAAATGGTATAGTTTAAATGCCAGCACAGAACTCACAGTAAATTGGATTTGAAAACAGGAACACCTCCTCCTCCTCCTCATCTTCCTCATCACAGCTCCTGGGTTCCATCCTGAGCTCAGGTTTTGGTCAGTGTGGAGTTTGTGTTCATATTCTCTCAGCGTGTCCATGTGGGTTTCCTCTGAGGTCTCTGGTAGGTGGATTGGCTACGTTACATTAGCTCTATGTGTGAATGTGTGTGTGTCCCATCCAAGGTGTATTCCCACTTCACAGCCAGTGTTCCTGGGGTAGACTCCAGATCCACCACCCTGACCAGGATAAGTGCTTACTGAAGATGGACCTTGTTTAAACAGACTGAACATAAACAGAGGTGGATATAAAACAACACAACAGACAGTGGGTTAAACCATTCACCCAACATGATCACCTCCAACTGTAAATGGTTTAGTTCATGCATTCATTCATCAGTGCTCAGTAAGAGCTTTATCCTGGTCAGGGTGGAGGTGGATCCGGAGTCTACGTCAGGAACACTGCATGTGAGGAACGAATACACCCTGAACGGGTCACTGGTCTCAGGACTGGTTCAGTCCAGTTCTGGCTAATGAGATGAACTGATTCATTGGGATGCAGCTTGGTCATAAAGAGGAGTACTTAATGATGTGCAGGTTCCTGAAGGACACTGTGTGCACACAAGATGGTGGAAAAGGTAAGACAGAAGAAAGAAAGCTGATTGGTTGTCTGCTGTAATGCCCATCATTACTACATCATCAGGTGTGAGTTGGAATTTAAATTCTCCAACATTCCAGCAGTGATTTTCAGTGGAATACTTTCACACTTTAATGGAAAAGAAAATGTCTCAGTGAGATTTACAGACACACAGTAATCAGATCTGAGAGTTAACACTGGTTCAACATGAGTACATATCAGCAATGAGGACTGATCACAATCCACGTGTTACACACAGTCACGTTTAAATATGCAAATCCACCGTGAGGAGCGTTCCTCCGTCACCACACGTCATTTCTCATTTCAATGTCTTGACCTTTCGATCCTCAAGCTTATCAATAACACACCACATTTATTACTGCTGGAGATTGGCAATGCATTTTCAGCCTTGTGTGTGTGTGTGTGTGTGTGTGTGTGTGTGTGTGTGTGTGTGTGTGTGTGTGTGTGTAATATAGTGTTTGGCAGGAAGCTAAGTGGAGATGTTTATACAAAACGCTGTGTTTCAGTTCTCATAGCTCGGGTTCTTTATCAGAAAACAACCCCAAGGCCTTTCTATCAAAACACAGCCTGAAGTGTTTCACTCAATTTTCATTCATCTTCTGGATATTTTGGCTGTTTTTCAAACCTTCTGGTGGCACATTAGAAATATGGAGAAATTCACAGATAGACATTCTGAAAAATGTGTAATGTTAAAAACACCATAAACATAACTAAAACACTCTGTTCAGAATGGAAGTGTGTACCCTTCATTAAGGGCTTATGGACACACACTACTCATTCAAATTTGATAGCATAGCATTCAGCATAGCTGCTAATGGATGATAGTGACATGGTGAAAAAGCTAACAACTAAAACAGACATTACATCATTTTTATTCAGAATCCCACCTGTGTCTCAAATCCAGCACGAGTTCCCTGGATTAATTAGGCCATATAGAAGATGACAGGAACTAGATTTTTTAAATGGAACACAGTATTTCCTGGAATAATTCTGACATCATGAAAACTGAAATTATAGGATCTAGGAACAGAGAACTCTGGGAATAGAAGACTCTGGGAATAGAGGAAACTGGGAATAGAGGAAACTGGGATTATAGGACTTTAGGAACAGAGGGCCCTTGGAATATAGGACACTGGAAATCTGGAATTCTGGGAAACAGGGCCCTGAAAACATGGGATCCTTGAAACTTTAATCCCCGAGAACAGTTCTGGTGATAAACTTTGCCGTAATACAAAAAAATGGAGCTGAGCTGGTCATCTAATGTGTGTGTTTGTGTGTGTGTGTTCTCTCTTTCTCCTCCAGTCCACGTCTCTGTCTGTCTTTCAATTAAACTTCAGTCCCAAGTGAATAATGAGTGTGTGGATTTCCGGCGTGGAACTGAAGCGTACATTGTGATAAAGCAGCGAGACGTTTAAAACCGGCAGCGGCCGACTCGCTCCTTATCAGCCGGCTTTCTCTCCACAAAGGGAACCGCTATCTCTCTGCACTAATTAGCGAGCTGTTAACATGTGCACTTCTCTTTCTCTCTCTCCTTCTCTCTCTCTCTCTCTCTCACTCTATCTCTCTCTGACAGCTGCTTGGGAATTTATTTCAATTATGTCTCGTCCTTGTGTTAACTCTCTCTGAAACTCGCGCTGTGTTCCAATAACGTGCTCTAATAATGTTGTTAATGCACCCTCCTCGACTTACCCTCTATATTTCCCCTATGCTGAGTCCCCTTGGTCATTATGAGGGTAGTTTTCTTACTGTGTTAGCACGTTAGATGAGGACTGAGTCGATATTGAGACTTACCCACAATGCATGGCAGTTTATTTTTCAAAATGGTGGGCAAAACTGTTTAAATAGGAACAATAAACATTTCAGTAAATAATTAACAAATAATTAATAAAGTTTTTCAGATTGTGTTTGTGTACATGATACCTGATAGAGCTGTGCTATTTTAACCTGCTAGTTATTCAGCCAGCTAGTTAGCACAGTAGTAGTGAGTAGTTATAACCAGCTAGTTAGCACAGTAGTAGTGAGTAGTTATAACTAGCTAGTTAGCACAGTAGTAGTGAGTAGTTATAACTAGCTAGTTAGTATACTGTACATGTGCTCAAGAAAAATACATTTAAGTATGAAATTATTAGTATTATTATTTTATTGATACATTATGGGTTAGCAAACCAATTAATTTCATGTTAGCAAGTTGGAAGAGCAGCAGGTGAACAATCTGGTTAATCTGTGCAGTGAAATTAACTCGAATTAAACAGACTGTACCAATGCTGTTTTTTAAAAATTATAGCTTATTTGTTAAACCAGTTATTTTATCATATCTAGTGAGTTAGCGGCAGTGAGTTAGCATGTTGTTCAGACTGTGTGAAGGTAACTGAGTAGTAATGTCAGTGAAGATCGCCTTAGCTAGGTTGTGGTGTGAGTGTGAGTGCTGAAGTGTACAGGTGTGACAGGTGAAGTGCCCTTGCTGAGGGGAAGTGGACGATGTGTGTTAGAAACTGTATGGTAACACAGGCACTGTGAGTGAACGTCTCCTCTCTTCCTGACAGGAAGTTCACGCTGTCTCTTCCTCTTGTTGCTCGTTTCTTTGCTAATGAAGTTCTATGTGCCCTGTGAGAGGAGTGTGCACGCTGCCTCTTCCTCTCCACTTAATGGGCAGTGCATTCCCTCCATTTAGAAAACAATAAAACCGCCGTCTTAAGCACACACACTCTCTAATTACCACCATATCTGACTTTATGAGGCGGGACGAGCTCGCCATTTAGTGCCAAATAAAACCCTTGAAATAGAACCACAACGGCAGATTCACAACACACATCCAGTCGAGCTTAAAACACATTAATAACCTCTTTTTCTCTTTTCTCTTTTATATACAGATGAAAGTAAACTGAACATCTGGAGGAGAAACAAGCACCGATAAAATCACGAGTTATGTGGAGAGATATGAGCGGTGGATTAGCCTCTCCCGTTATTCAGGGAAATTAAATCGTCAAGAGTGAATAATGAGCTGATAATCTAGGGGGCGTGGCCACACAAACATCCTCCAATTGACAGGTGGCCCTGGGTCAACCAGGGCGGAGCTTAGATTAAATTTAATCATCAGTAGCATTTCTGTAAATGTCTGCAGCTCGGTGTAGTGCTTAGCATAAAATATCAGCTTTAATGAAACAATAAAATAGTTTTGGTAAAATTAGCTTCAGCTATTTAAATAGCGCTGCACTAATGCTAACCACCTGGCATTAGCAATTAGCCAGCCAAGTTGTTATGCTCCTAGTTTTTACCTTATTAATATTCTTTTTATTTCATGTATTTTACTGTTGTGCACCAAGACAAATTCCTTGTACAAACCCATGGTACGTGGCAGTAAAGGTGATTCTGATTCTGATTCTGACGTTTGCCAAGTTTGAGAACTCTGGGAATATAGGATGCTGGCAATAGAGAAGTCTGGTAAGAGAGAACACTGAGAATAGAGAACTCTTGGAAAAGAAGACTTTGGGAATAATGGACTCTGCAAATTGACTGCACTGGGAGTAGAGGATTCTGGGAATATTTGGCTATGGCAATGGAGAACTCTGGCAAGAGAGAACACTGAGAATAGAGGACTTTGGGAATAGTGGACTTTGGGAATAGAGGACTTTGGGAATAGAAGACCCTAACTCTAACCCTGTAGAAACATCAGTAGAAACGACACTTTCTCTTACACTCGATGTGTCATATGAATTTCTACTCCTGTGGATCAATTTTAAACCTAAAGCTTTACACATTTAGTTTCTACAGAGGCTGAATGGACTGATTTTATTCTGTAAACTGATACGTAATGAAACCAGATGAAGCGGGAGCATGAATCTCCAAATACAATCAATCAGAAACATCAGAAACTCTGAAGTCCTCTACAACACACATTTTCCTTCTTTATTTATTTATTTGAGTTAAATGTTTTTTCTCGAGGACCCAGATAATCAGCTGTGTTTATATAAATGTAGTGAAGACAGCACATTTTAACGGTTAACACTGATTAGCATGTCTGTGTAATTCCCCTCAGCTCGCACAGGGTGCAGGTTCCAGAGCAATCACGCGTCCGTGGTCTCGGTTTGATTTGATCACTGTGGATGTGCGTTTTGTTTTGATTCTAGTCCCGTCTCCACCCCTGTCTTATCATTGGATTATTTCCTTATTGTGTGTTGATTGTTCTCACCTGTTTTGTATTACCTTCTGATTAGTTTGTCTATTTAAGCCTGGCTGCTTCTTGGTCTGGTTTTTAATGTCTTATCCTGCTTTCATGTCCATTAGAGCCTGATTTCCACAATTCCTAGTTCCTGTGTTTTCCTAGTTCCTTATTTGCTTCTGGTTTGATTTTCCTTTTTTTTTTTTTAAATCTCTGCCTGCTCATGTGATTGATGATTATTTTCCTGTGGTGGTCCCTTCTGATGATGATTTGATCTACACTTTGAACTGTGACTATGATATTTATGCCCTAAATAAAACCTCTTCTTAAACATGAAATTAGAGTTGTTTGGAAAATAGTTTGTCGTTGTGAAGTGTGCACTAGGCTCCGCTCAAACGCTTCGATAAACTAGTCGAACGTAATGTTACATAAAATACAACTTACACATTTATAGAAATTTACACATTTATAGAATTATCTTGCTTTATAATTCTCTTGAGTCAAAACTTTATTTAATGAAATGTAGATGATGCAGTAATGAATTTAAAGAACATATTTATTTTGTTTGTTTGTTTGTTTGTTTAACGTATTCCTCAAAAATACCACAATTATGTTGTGAAGTTGAAAAATGAAAAATGAAAAGTGATTGGGCTATTTCTGGTTTGTCACTCCCACATACCACATTAGAAAAATATTAATATTTAGCAGTAATAATTTGAGATAAATTGAATAAATTGTGATATACTGATGCACTGATATATCATCACACTGCTGGTCTGCTAAACCCCAGAGGCTCCTGGCTCGTTTTCTCTTATTGTTTTTGTGGAGCTCATTGCTCTCCATAAGTGCTTTGTTAAGAGAGAGAGAGTGTGTGTGTGTGTGTGTGTGTGACCTGAGCACACAGGAATATATTCAGATAATGACACATGGTGTTCCTGCATTCTGCTTCTCCTTGTGAAGGTCATGGTGGCAACAGACAGAGGAGAACCGTCCAGACTGTCCAGCTGTGTAATCCCTCCAGCAGATCTTGGGTCTCAACCACGAGGCATCTTTATGAGGTTATGATTCAGAGCCACCTCAAAGCAGTAGCCACTGTGTGGATGTAAGGCTGGCGGTATATATACCATACTCCACTCCAGGCACGTTCCCCATCAGTGAAGTGATATTCCACGTTCCCAAATCCAGTCTCCATTGCAAGGTTCTTATTAGTCTGAAGAAGTCCATCACCTGCCTGCTGGCTGACTGTCATTGCACCTGACCCCCCGACCATCCTGCAGGTGGTGAGACCACAAAATGGCTCCATGCCCCAGGTTACATGTCTGTGAGGGTCACCAGATGCTCACCAGCAGACTCCTATCCCCAGGCTCCAGAATCCTGATCAGGCCAGGTACACTTATTCATTTTTAAATTTCTCACGGGGATATTTAGGATTGCTCTTTGTCTGACCTCTCCCCTCAGATCTGTTCACCAAGCGTGGCCCAACCGAGAGCATTAAACCGAGGAGTACGTCAACATTACAGCCAACTGCAGAAAGCTGTGCTGGATTTACAGAGTAAGAGATTTATTTTGATCCTTGTGTTACTATTACAGTTTTTTCTGCGTTAACAAGCTTTATTTATTACACAGTTCCCTTTTTTTCAAATGTGATCAGAACAGCAGTTTAATTGATGCTTTAAATGTACTGAAACTTCTTCCACTGCATCATGCGAAATCTATCTGCTGATGTTATCCATCTCTAAACATCTTCTTCTGACCACAGTGAAGATGATGAACTTTTAGAGAGGAGAATTTCCTCTCTGAGATTGCGTAATGAGAACACAATAGCACACACTTCATGTCCTGAGGCCTTACATGGAGGAGATCAGAGAGTGAAATTACACTCAGTAATGTATGGGCTGATGTGGGATTTGTGTTGCAGCAGTTCAGTCAGTGATGTTACTGCACAGAATGGCTCAGGGTTAAGTGCGTAGTGAAGAGTCTTCAGAATTCAGAATTAATTACAGCTTTTAAACTTTTTTCCTGTAAGATATCGACTCGAGCTTTGAGCTGTATTAAGTCCAGTGCCACTGTCTGATAATTTATTCTAATCATAATATTTCACTCTGACTTTTATGCTTGGACAATAAGATGTAATAATAATAGCACACAAACACACACAAGAATAATATTAATAAATAAATAAAGCAAACAGACCGGTTAGCTGAGTCTGTTAAAAGCTGTGTCCATGATCTAATTACAGCAGTGTAGCTGCTCAGAGTCCCACTGCCATGACCCTCACAGTCCACATAAAGCAATACACACACAAAGCAGACTGGCACTAAACAGACAAAATACAAGGTCAAGGACAAGGACACAAGGAACACACATTCCAAAAGTCGTTAAACTCCATCCACGGCCAGCGGATAACAACCCAAGCACGGAAGATCCCGCTGCCCAAATCCCAGCACGCTGGAGCGCCGCCGCAACCGGCAGCCAGAAGCACAAAAAAAGGGCGGTGTCCTCTTTCACTTCCTGAATCCACAGCAATGGAGGACTTTGTTAAAGAAGGCTCTGGCACAGGGTTATATAAAAATAATGTAGTCCTACATATACGAATCAATTACAGGGATTTCAATTCAGTGTGAAGGTTAAGTACCTTTATCCTTTGCTCTTGGTACCATTTGTGCTTGAACAATTACATGATGCTACATTGGCCCTTCATAGCATTTATAATCTCATCCACATACGGAGACGAATGGAAGACGCCATCGTCTCAAACGGTCACTGTGAATATCTCATAATGCCGTATGGACTGTTCACTGCACCTCTGTTTCCATACCGTATGCTAGTAATGTGCTAAGAGACATGGTACTTTCAGCCTCAGATTCTACACTACGACGCCTACACTACTGACTCCAATCTGTGGAATATCTATTGTCCTCATAACACTTCAGTAAATCCCCAAAACCCTGTCAGGTCTGTTCCTGAAACAGCTCCTTGGATACTTACTGTGTTCTCAAAATGTTTCTGAACTATTGAGGAAGTTCACAAGTTCCTGAAAGTTCTGAGTTCCTGCAAAAGTTCCTGAAAAATGTTTATCTCACACACACACACACACACACACACACACACACACACACTGTAATGGCAGTTTTACTGCCACTTTATTTCTCACTCAGATCCTCCAGGGGAAAGAAACTCCATCACTAATTACACTCGTCTTCTCAAGATTAGCCAAGAACCAAATTACCCACTTACACTTATTCTCTCTCTCACTTATTCCCTCTCTCTCTCACTTATTCCCTCTCTCACTCACTTATTCCCTCTCTCACTTATTCTCTCTCTCACTTATTCCCTCTCTCACTTATTCCCTCTCTCACTCACTTATTCTCTCTCTCACTTATTCCCTCTCTCACTTATTCTCTCTCACTTATTCCCTCTCTCACTCACTTATTCCCTCTCTCACTTATTCTCTCTCTCACTTATTCCCTCTCTCACTTATTCCCTCTCTCACTCACTTATTCTCTCTCTCACTTATTCCCTCTCTCACTTATTCTCTCACTCACTTATTCCCTCTCTCACTTATTCTCTCTCTCACTTATTCCCTCTCTCTCTCACTTATTCCCTCTCTCACTCACTTATTCCCTCTCTCACTTATTCTCTCTCTCACTTATTCTCTCTCTCACTTATTCCCTCTCTCACTTATTCCCTCTCTCACTTATTCTCTCTCTCACTTATTCTCTCTCACTTATTCTCTCTCTCACTTATTCTCTCTCTCACTTATTCCCTCTCTCTCACTTATTCTCTCACTCACTTATTCTCTCTCTCACTTATTCCCTCTCTCACTTATTCTCTCTCTCACTTATTCTCTCTCACTTATTCTCTCTCTCACTTATTCTCTCTCTCACTTATTCCCTCTCTCTCACTTATTCTCTCTCTCACTTATTCCCTCTCTCACTTATTCTCTCTCTCACTTATTCCCTCTCTCACTTATTCCCTCTCTCACTCACTTATTCTCTCTCTCACTTATTCCCTCTCTCACTTATTCCCTCTCTCTCTCACTTATTCTCTCTCTCACTTATTCTCTCTCTCACTTATTCCCTCTCTCACTTATTCCCTCTCTCACTCACTTATTCTCTCTCTCACTTATTCCCTCTCTCACTTATTCTCTCTCTCACTTATTCTCTCTCTCTCACTTATTCCCTCTCTCACTTATTCTCTCTCACTTATTTCCTCTCTCACTTATTCTCTCTCTCACTTATTCTCTCTCTCCCTTATTCCCTCTCTCCCTTATTCCCTCTCTCTCTCACTTTACCATGTGTATAATATCACAGAGCACGTCCTCTATACCCTAACTGTTTAGAAATGCCAGTCCCAGACCTTAACCACAATTAACCCTTAAGCCCAACTCCTCAACCCCTAATCTCGAACTCTTTAGTCTTTATCTAATAAACGAGCAGAGCACTATCCCTAAAACCTTACTTACACCTTTAACACTAATCTCTAATTGAATTAGATGAAAGATTTAAAACTTTAAACACTAACCTTTAAAGGCAGAACCCTAAACAATAACCCTATGCTGCTAAAGCTCTAACATGACCAAGCACTTCCCCTGAACCCTGTACACTAGCCCCTAACCCTGAACTGGAAGCCTTAAGCCCAGTGTACACTGTGTGTGCAGCGACGGATAAATCAGACGGACATTTCAGTCGGAGTGAGTTTTCATTTATTCGTTTTGTTTATGATGTTATTTTGTGTTCCTGTTGTTGAACATAATTTAAAGTCTGTATAAATTTCTGCACTTTTATGTCATGTTCTTCACTAGCACCAAATGAAGGCAGCTAATTTCTCCTTAAACTCTTTTTATAGACTTTCAGAGAGATCAATAAGTGCAATCTTTCTGCATGTTCAATTAGAGCGCTGGGCCAGAATCGGCCTCTGAAGCCGGGCTTTAAATTTCACGTTATAGAGAAGGCAATATGAGATCAATAAGCGCTACACTACAAATTTCTGCTTCATAAACTTTTATATTTTATCTCTGTTATCTGTTATCTATCTATAACTGTCGCCCAACAAACACTCTGAAACTTTATACAATACACTTTATATGTTTACACTTTATATCACTGCAATTAAACTTAACCAAAAGAATAAATTGAGATCTTTGTTGATTTTTTTTATTATTATTATTATTTTACATGTCTGTTAGATGTGACTCCAGCTTAACATTTTGTTTGGTGAATTTTTACATAACAGCTTTATTTATATTAATGAAATAATATGTATATTTTTAAGTTAAATTCTCTAATCTTAATCCTGCACCCTAATCCCTAAACCTTACCCTCAGCCCTAATCCTAAAACTTAACATTATTTCTAACCCCTTATTTTAACCCCTAACATTTTAGACTTTCTTGAAACAGTGAAGATAACCCCTGACCCTAAACTTTAACCCTGTTCCCTAACGCTAACTCAAAAACCTTAGCTCGAACCCTAACTCCTGGGCCCTAATTATAATTCTCAACTTAACCCTAAATCTGATCACTATTATTCCCTATCTGATCGCTTCTATTCCCTAACTCTAAACCAAACCTTATTCCTAAACCTAAACTCTAACCCTTAACTGTTAAACTTCTTTCTATCACTTGCCATTAACCCTAAAACTTTAATAAACTCTAACTTTTATCACTAACCCATACGTCATATTTCAAAACCTCTAAAACTGAAAAAAAAACCATTTAACCATTAACTCCTAGCCCCTAGGGTTAGCGTTAGCCTGTAATTTTCCTCAGTGACCCTTAACTCTACCCCTAAGCCCTAGCACCCTACAGTGCGAGTAAAACCCCTGCGTGGTGTTGAGGCTGTTACAGGAGTACATGGTGTCTCTGGTGAACAGGTTTCAGCTCTAATGGATTCTGTGAAGCCACCTCTGTAATGAAGCCATTAATATTCGGTTCAATATTTATGTATTTGCTCTCTGAGTGTGTGCATCACATCTGAATGGAGACGAGCGAGTCGAGGATTCCTCTGGGACAAAAATAAATCAATTTTAGTAATGAATCGCTCAACATGCTCAGCAAACTGCCCTCAGATAATCATCTCAGAAAAAAGGAGAGTATCCTTTTGCTGAGGAGATTAGACTTATTGAATAAAAAGGGCTCTTCGGGAGAGGGCAGCATAAATCTGCAAAATTATACGGCATTAGCTGCATCAAACTTTAACCCTCACCACTTAGCCGTGTCCTGCTGGCTCCCGGGCCGAACTTCAGGGTTTACTGCAATACCAAAACAGTGGAATGTTTAGTTTGAAACTCCCAAAATGTCCACCTTAGACGTTTATCTGAATAAGTTCATTCTGATTGCTGGTTCTGAATGAACGGTTTGTATTTTTCTCTCCCTGTTGTGTAACCATAACAACCACAATAACACAATATCATGAGTCCTGTTAGAGCTTAATCAGAAGTTAACACAAGCTCAGTGTGTGAAGTGAGTGTTCAGCCACCATGCTCGTGTTTTTAATGAGTCTTAAATCCAAAATAAATCCTCCAAGTATTGTGATTAAACAGTTTGTTAGACAAATTCACAAAAAAACACATGAATCTCACAAGATTATTCTTTTTGCAGCCGTCAGTAGCTCTCTATTTAAATGTACGCAAATGTGTGATATTGAGCAGGTTAACTGCTTTGTACACAAGGTCTGATTTTCCTCATGTCTAATCTCTTCTATGAAGCATGTGATCAGACGACACTCCGATGGATTTGATCTAAAATGGATCCTAAGGTTTTGTACAAACGTGTGGAGTCCATGCCAGCTCGAGTCACACCGTCATTAAAGCAAAAAGGGGACGAACCGAATACTAAGAAACTCTGATAAATAAATATTTCAACGATTCTTCTTTTCACTCAAGTTGTTGTTAATAATATCATTTGTAATGAAAATCATTGTATTAAATTAGAAAAAAATGATTTGAATTTGATTATAAATTGTAGATATTGTACCGCACACAACCTTGGAGTAACCATGGACAATCAACTGTCCTTCTCCTCTCACATTGCTAATCTGACACGCTCATGTCGATTTCTCCTTTATAACATCAGAAGGATTCGACTTATTGACTTAGTCATTTTATTTATTATTTATTTTGCTCCAGATCTCTCAGATAGCGAGCGGATCTCCTGTACACGTCCCTCTTCACATCATTCCACAGGTTTCTGATAGGATTTAGATCTGGGTTCTGACTGGACCGTTCTAAAACGCTAATCTGAAGCCGTTCCTTTGTTGACTTGGATTAGTGCTTCGGGTCGTTATTGTGCTGGAAGGTGAAATTTTTCTTCATCTCCAGCTGTGTAACAGACGCCAAAACAGATTGGAGCTTGGAGCGATCCATGATTCCCTCTATCCTGACTAGAGCCCCAGTCCCAGCTGAAGAGAAGCAGCTCCATAGCGCGATGCTGCCACCACCATGCTTCACCGTGCTTTATAATGGTGATAAGTGTGCGCACAATTATACAATCAGATTGTTGTTTTGTTGTTGTTATGTTTTTTTCCACTTGAATTTTTTTGGTTGCTATTTCACATTAAAGGCGGAAAAAGATCACATGACATCACAAAACTTAAAAAAAAAGTCTTTCAAAATGATTCATCCAGTTTAAACTCTCTTTCATTTTCTTCCCTCTCATTCTGTTCATCCTTTGTTCTTTAACTCCACTCAATATCTGTCCATCCTGAATAACTGTTTGCGATCCTATTTTCCTCTCCGCTCTTTCTCATTTTTATATCTGTGTGTTTTGGGTGATCTAAAAGCTTGTGAAGTGGGTGTTTTACAGCATTGTGTGTGTGTGTGTGTGTGTGTGTGTGTGTGTGTGTGCTGCAGTCATTTCTGCTACAAAGTCCAGATTTACGGTTCCTCTCAGTGCAGATGGAGCAAATCTGATGAATCATGGCCCTTGTGGAGAAACACAACACACACACACACACACACACACACAAATAAACACACTCGAGACACACACAAAATACACACTCATGGTGAGAAAATTCAAGGCTAAATCCATACACATCTCTAAAACAATACACTGAGACACTCTCTGGGAGTCTCACTGTTCATAAATCGGAGTTTGTGTTCTTTCTAAAATAAAATAAACACCCGGTTTTATTTTCTAACGAAGCACCAGGACATGATTTCTAGCTGTAAATTTGTGATTTATAAAATATGTAACTTACAGATACGATTTTAGGTGGAAACGCTATAATAATAATAATAATAATAATAATAATAATAATAATGGGCATTAAAAAATCTCCATATTACCTCGAGCTCACTGTGAAGAACGTTTGTGTGTGTGCATGTGTGTGTGTGTGTGTGTGTGTGTGTGTGTGTGTGTGTGTGTGTGTTTACGCGAGTGTGTGTGTGATTGATGACGTGAGCAGAATGTAGTCGTGTTCTATAATCACAGGTCTACCGTTAGAGGATCTTCGTGGTATAATCTGACCCGGAGACGCGCTCCATCACACACACACTGTTACACACTTCACACACACTTCACTGTACAGGATCTCACACAGCGTGAGGAGGAATCACACGGAGTAAAACTGGATTTAATCTCGTACTGATTTGATGTTTTAATGTTTATGAGTGTTATTTTCTAGGCTTTTGGAGCGTGTACTCATTACTAATTGCTAACAGTCTCTCCACAGCCTGGTTTTGTCCTGATTACAGAGTGTCGCTTTCTAATTCTCTCTTTCTCTCTCTTTCTCCGGTTGTTTTGGTAAATTGCGTTTCTAATCCTTGGCAGTTGCGTAGCGGCATTTGTTGGAAAAATGCAATCGGCCAAGACAAAAGCCAACTGCGCTTGTGTAGCGTGCGTCCCATCTGCCGAGCGCAGACGCATCTCCAGCGTGTTTCTGAAGGATCAGAGTGTTTAATTGCTCCTGAGGGAGCGGAGCTTCAGAAGGAAGTGCAGGTTAAACTCAGCTTCAGGAGAGAACAGGTGGTGAGAAACACACACGCGTCTCAGAATAACACGCTGATAAAAACACGCCGTCGCTGTGCTCAGATCAGCCGAGTGCCCGAGACACTTCAGCATTTTCACCACGACTAAAGATAAACACGGAGACGTTCCCCAGCCAGCCGGCGCCTCGTCGCCGTGCCAACAAACCGCATTCCAGCGCGAGGCTCCACACACTCGCTACAAATTTAACAAAAGTTTAACTAAATGACCAGCAACGTTTTCTGATCCTTTCTTCTTTTTCTTTCTCCCTCTGTCCATTTTATCTTCCCCTCCCTGCCCCACTGCCTTCTTCTATTTCTTTCAGTCTTTTTTATCCTTCATTTCTTTTTCTCTTTCGGTTTTCTCTCTCTCCCTCAACCTGTCTCTCACTCTTTCTTTTTATCTGTTCCTTTATTC
>NC_069733.1:20302851-20312851 GCF_027358585.1 Pangasianodon hypophthalmus | reverse complement strand
GTGTGCGTTCTGACGGAAGAGTGTGCGTTCTGACGGGAGAGTGTGCGTTCTGACGGTACAGTGTGTGTTCTGACGGAAGAGTGTGTGTTCTGACGGAAGAGTGTGTGTTCTGACGGAAGAGTGTGTGTTCTGATGGTAGAGTGTGTGTTCTGACAGAAGAGTGTGTGTTCTGATGGTACAGTGTGTGTTCTGACAGAAGAGTGTGTGTTCTGATGGTAGAGTGTGTGTTCTGACGGAAGAGTGTGTGTTCTGATGGTACAGTGTGTGTTCTGACGGAAGAGTGTGTGTTATGATGGTACAGTGTGTGTTCTGACGGGAGAGTGTGTGTTCTGACGGAAGAGTGTGTGTTCTGACGGAAGAGTGTGTGTTCTGACGGAAGAGTGTGCGTTCTGACGGGAGAGTGTGCGTTCTGACGGGAGAGTGTGCGTTCTGACAGAAGAGTGTGTGTTCTGATGGGACAGTGTGTGTTCTGACGGTAGAGTGTGTGTTCTGATGGAAGAGTGTGTGTTCTGACGGAAGAGTGTGTGTTCTGATAGTTCAGTGTGTGTTCTGACAGAAGAGTGTGTGTTCTGATGGTACAGTGTGTGTTCTGATGGTAGAGTGTGTGTTCTGACGGAAGAGTGTGTGTTCTGATGGTACAGTGTGTGTTCTGACGGAAGAGTGTGTGTTCTGATGGTACAGTGTGTGTTCTGACGGAAGAGTGTGCGTTCTGACGGTAGAGTGTGCGTTCTGACGGTAGAGTGTGTGTTCTGATGGTAGAGTGTGTGTTCTGATGGAAGAGTGTGTGTTCTGATAGAAGAGTGTGTGTTCTGACGGTAGAGTGTGTGTTCTGATGGGAGAGTGTGTGTTCTGATGGTAGAGTGTGTGTTCTGACGGAAGAGTGTGTGTTCTGACGGTAGAGTGTGTGTTCTGACGGTAGAGTGTGTGTTCTGATGGGAGAGTGTGTGTTCTGACGGGAGAGTGTGTGTTCTGATGGTAGAGTGTGTGTTCTGACGGAAGAGTGTGTGTTCTGACGGTAGAGTGTGTGTTCTGACGGAAGAGTGTGTGTTCTGATGGTACAGTATGTGTTCTGATGGTAGAGTGTGTGTTCTGACGGGAGAGTGTGTGTTCTGATGGTACAGTGTGTGTTCTGACGGAAGAGTGTGTGTTATGACGGTAGAGTGTGTGTTCTGATGGGAGAGTGTGTGTTCTGACGGAAGAGTGTGTGTTCTGACGGAAGAGTGTGTGTTCTGACGGGAGAGTGTGCGTTCTGACGGAAGAGTGTGCGTTCTGACGGTAGAGTGTGCGTTCTGACGGTAGAGTGTGCGTTCTGACGGGAGAGTGTGCGTTCTGACGGGAGAGTGTGCGTTCTGACGGGAGAGTGTGCGTTCTGACGGTAGAGTGTGCGTTCTGACGGAAGAGTGTGCGTTCTGACGGAAGAGTGTGTGTTCTGACGGAAGAGTGTGTGTTCTGACGGAAGAGTGTGTGTTCTGACGGTAGAGTGTGTGTTCTGACAGAAGAGTGTGTGTTCTGATGGTACAGTGTGTGTTCTGATGGTAGAGTGTGTGTTCTGACGGAAGAGTGTGTGTTCTGACGGTGGAGAGTGTGTTCTGATGGGAGAGTGTGTGTTCTGACGGTGGAGAGTGTGTTCTGATGGGAGAGTGTGTGTTCTGATGGGAGAGTGTGTGTTCTGATGGTACAGTGTGTGTTCTGATGGAAGAGTGTGTGTTCTGATGGTACAGTGTGTGTTCTGACGGAAGAGTGTGTGTTCTGACGGGAGAGTGTGTGTTCTGACGGGAGAGTGTGTGTTCTGACGGTAGAGTGTGTGTTCTGATGGGAGAGTGTGTGTTCTGACGGAAGAGTGTGTGTTCTGACGGTAGAGTGTGTGTTCTGACGGAAGAGTGTGTGTTCTGACGGTAGAGTGTGTGTTCTGACGGTAGAGTGTGTGTTCTGACGGTACAGTGTGTGTTATGATGGTAGAGTGTGCGTTCTGATGGGAGAGTGTGCGTTCTGATGGGAGAGTGTGCGTTCTGACGGTAGAGTGTGCGTTCTGACGGGAGAGTGTGCGTTCTGAAGGTAGAGTGTGCGTTCTGATGGAAGAGTGTGCGTTCTGACGGGAGAGTGTGCGTTCTGACGGAAGAGTGTGCGTTCTGACGGGAGAGTGTGCGTTCTGACGGGAGAGTGTGCGTTCTGACGGGAGAGTGTGTGTTCTGACGGAAGAGTGTGTGTTCTGATGGAAGAGTGTGTGTTCTGATGGGAGAGTGTGTGTTCTGATGGAAGAGTGTGTGTTCTGACGGGAGAGTGTGTGTTCTGACGGTAGAGTGTGTGTTCTGACGGTAGAGTGTGCGTTCTGACGGGAGAGTGTGTGTTCTGATGGGAGAGAGCTTGTCCTTCAGCAGGTTTAGCAGACTGTCATACAGAGCAGTTATATAACTTCATAGGAATTTCACTCAGGATCTGAGAACTATGAAGTGTGAAATTTCTCCATCGCTGTATCGCATATTTCCCCAAAGCTCACGTCTCTACACTGGGTTCTGGAATATTCTGGAGGAGCTTCTGGATTATTTTGCTGTGCTTTGAACAGTCGAGCGCTGTGTTCCTCATGGACACTCTGGAAACTGGCTTTTGGGTTTCTTGTTCTATAGATTTTCTCTGAATCAGAGTCAGGTCTAATGAGAACCGACTCGAGTGTGTTAATGGTGAATTATTGTTTTTTTATCTTGAAGGGCTGCACATGAGGTTTGTTGTTGTCGTGTTCTATCGTTGTTGTTGTTGTTGTTGTTGTTGGCGTGACGTCATTTACTAATTGTGATAATTCAATATGAGTTAAACACACCTGGGAGTAACTGAGAGAACCACATGCTTCTGTGTCACTATGAAGCATCATGACTCAAACTAACTAACTATTAATAATAATAATAATAATAATAATAATAATAATAATACCAGCACAGAGGCAAACGGACGTGGTGTGGAGCCTGAGCTTGCCATGTTGTACACGGCAGCTGGGAGAACTTCACGAATGAAGAAGCTACATAACTGAGCCTGTGATTGGTTGTTACAAAAACTGATTCATTCAAAGATGGATGACTTTGAGGAGCAGCAATCTTCTTCCTGTAGCTGGGGAAAGTGAAATGAATTTTTAACAGCAGCACCTGAACTGCTGGAGCACACACACATGATCCCCGATGAGAAACTGCAGAGAGTACACAAGCTTGTCTGCTCATGAAGGTGATTTCTTCCTCACACAACTCTCACAGACGTTTGCAGATTGAGTACGCTGAGGCTTTCATGATCCACATGTTCAATAACTATATCAGTTAATTAGTTAAAGTTCTGGTCAAGAGCTGAGTGAAAATAAATTGGAGTAAAACACTGCTGTTCGGTTAAAATGCAGCTCGATGAGAAGCAGACCTCCAAGCAACGTTCATCAAAAGTGTTAATCACATTAATTTGTTCAAATCTGAAGTGCAACTGAAGAAATATTTTAGCCGAACTGAATCAGTCAGTGATTAACTAATTAACTTTTGGCTAAATGATTATTGTGTGTTGCTGATATTCCAAAGGTTCCATCTATGGCTCGAATATTTTTAACCTCAAAATATCACTGATTGCTGAACTTTATTAGAGCTGATGAAGAAAGATCGTCACACTTCACAGCCGAGATCCAAACCAAAGAAACACACCAATTTACAACAGTGCCAAGTTAACAAATATATATATATACAAATTACCACAAATAAAGAAAATTAATTTAATTGTAAAAGTGTTTCAGAAACATCATTAGGCCGAGATTTAAAAGTCAAGGTAGAACCCGAGCTCCACACAAACACCTGCACAGTTCAGGTTTTATTAACTCTGTAATGTGATGAATATTTAAATCTGATTTAGCATCAGTCTAATTAATAATCCCTCATCATTTCCCTCATTTCCTGTGTGTGTGTGTGTGTGTGTGTGTGTGTGTGTATTGCTGCTGTGTGAGGCTCTGAGTTTGAACTGAAGTAAACATGGCAGTGTCTGATTCCTCTGCTCTGATGTGTCCAATCTCCTGATGACACACTGATGAGCTGATGAAAATGAAACTGAAAAAATCTGTCTGATAAAACACACACACACACACACTCACACGCACACACACACACACACACACACACACACACAGAAATGAATCAGGAATAATTGAGCATGACAGATGAAGAATTTCGCTTTCAGAACAATTAAAACTGAATCATTTTGATGAACTGATTATCTGATTCGAATCATAAACAGACAAAATGAGGAAATCTGAACCAGATGTGACCATTAACACTGACACACGCACACACACACACACACAGCACAAACACACAGCACAAACACACACACACACACACACACACACACACACAAAGCACAAACACGGCAACACATTCAGCTTCTAATCATCTGAACTCTGAAGTTTTTATTTTTCAATTGAGTGCTTTATAAATTTTTGTATCCACTCACACACACACAGTGTTTATTACTTACATAATAACTTAAAGTGTGTGTGCGCTTTAACAAAAGAAAATGAAACACCTCTACATCACTATGAAAAGAGACAGAGACGAAGAGACAAATGTATCTAATAGTTTTGCCAATTTGGAATGAATTTTTGGTTTGTCTCCATCCTGTTTTATTTTTTATTTCCCATTTGGAATGTAATCTAGCCTGGCTCTGTATTTGCCTTTTTCTCGCCTCATTAAATCAAACTTTTACTTCATCTTTTAGTCAGAACATGTCCTCAGTTCATACCTCTAAACGAACCTTGCAATTTTACTGAAAACTGATCTACATAGTACGTAGCTGACGTTACTGCGACCGAATGTTGTATAATAATGATTCTGTAATGAAAGTGTACACTGCAACAGAAGGAAAGTAAATTCTCAGCTCAAAAACTAGTGTCTGGAAGGACCTAATCGCCCAAGACGTCCCCCAGCTAATTTCACCAGCTGCTCCTGGCCCGGGGCTTATCAGAGAGAAGATAACGGAGCTGAAGTTGAAGGGCGGAAGCACGAGAGAGAGATGATAGATGAGATGCACCATCTTGAACTATTTTTCTAACCTGCATTCTTTCTCTCATTCCTTGGCTACTGGTGCATAGATTGCTTATTAATACTACAAGTCTTGAGGGTGCACAGATACAATGAGAAAATATTCCCGAGGTCCTGGACAGGCCATTGAGTGGTCAGAAACATCTCACAAAGCATGGAGTCTACTTTCAAATCCTGGATGTGTCAGTGAAGCATTAGAGTTTCTGCTGAACATCACAGATGTGCTAGGAGTGTCAGTGAAGAGTCTCTTTAACTGTAACAATCTCCATTGATGAGACCAGAAACCAGAAAGAGATCAGGGCTAAGATCGTGTTAGCTCCTTTCCTATCAGGTCTCCTGGCTACAGAGAGGAAGATTATAAATTCTCAAGAGCAGAACCATGTTCTCATGGAACCAGCTCCCCTGAGGGCAGCATGCTGCCTCTGCAGATGTATTCCCTCACCAGCAGGGTTACCATGCACTGGATGAACCCCAAGAAGCTCTCAGCCAATACAAGTCAAACCTCATTGAGGAACTTACGTCCAACCAGCCCTGGGATTGCACCATGAACCTTGTTGAGAACTCAGCAACAGTCAGTATTACTGTGAAGTATCGACGTCCTATGTTTCTGGTTCCCAAAGGCATTAGATGAGGCAGGAAAGGCGTGAGTGTTGACTAAACAGGATCTGCTAGAGGATAAAGTGGGTGGTGAATTAAGGATGTCTGGTTAGTACCAATCCGGCCAGTACGAGGATCTGGTTGATTGCCTGAACAGTGCACTTTCTACATTCCAGGTCTTTGTAAACATGATCTTCTAAACATGATCTTCTGTGACCTTGTGTTTCATCAGTATGTGATTGTCTACGTGGATGACGTAAGGTGACTCAGCTTCCCTGGACATGTAGTAGATATGGATTACCCAGACCTAATGAGACAACAGTTCAGTTTAATTCTGGATCAGTTGAAGGTATAATTGTTGCTATAAAATAAGATGGTTTCGTTTATTTGTACCCTTGGGTATTGTGTTTTAATGTACCTCCTTGTTCTTGTTTTCCTCATGCTCATCATCTGGTCATTGTCTGGAGGAACTGTAAATGGGTGGAGTGGAGAAAACTCAGGTTATGCTAAATAGAAAGGAGGTGGAGTTTCAGGCCTGGTCTGCATTAGTGCCAGTGTTCTAGTGTTCATGACATTTTGTGCATTCACACTCAGCATTTACAGAGAGACAGTGAAGCTCCTGCTTACAGCACCAGCACAATATTACACTGTATGTGTGTGTGTGTGGTGTTCACTGTACTCTCTGAAACTGCTGGACAGAGAGCAAGACCATGCTTTTGACATTTAAGATTGTCTAATAGGCAGAGTCTTCCTGACACACACTGGATTAAAGGCACTCAGATTTAACAGGTCTTGTAAGATGAACAGAGCAGAAAGTCGACCGTCATTTGTTTCAATGGTGATGACCTTACAATCAATTTTGTATTTAATAGGAAGCTAGTAAAGGGAGGTCAGTATAAAGGAAATACAGTTCCTGTTTCTAGGGGTGTAAATGTCACTTCCCCCCAGATCAGCTGTATGGAGGAAGCTAAAGTTTTTATTCCTGCTCTTCAGTGTGCAAACACAACAGCATAGGAGCTAGCAGTGAAATCAGAAAACGCTCTGTAATGGCTGGAGGTGTACAGGGAGAACTACGAACTGGGCAAAAAGTCAGAGACATCCACATGTCACCTCATCACAGTAACAAAGAGAGATAAATACAGAGAGGCAGAGTGCAGAGAGAAAAGAGAGATACACACACAGATAAATACAGAGAGACAGACGAGAGAGAGAGAGAGAGAGAGAGAGAGAGTGTGTGTGTGTAAATATAAATATTCTAAAACTGGATGAGCAGACGCTTCATCTGATGCCATTTTACACTGACTCTGATGAGCTGGCACAGATCTGAGTGTGTGTGTGTGTGTGTGTGTGTGTGTGTGTGCGCCCAAAGGCCGTTGGGGCAGGTTGCCATGGCGAGGGTGGTTGCTAAGTGAGATGGATGGGGTCTCACACGCTCAAACAAAAACCCCTCGCTTACTGTCACACACATACACACACACCTCAGAACCTGTCACACACACTCCACACTGTCATCTATCTCACAGTTAGCTAGCCTCACACACACACACACACACACACACACAGAGCCTTGTGTTCCTGGTCAAAGGATTCCAAATGACTTCTTTTCTTTTCTGCTGCTCTTTTTCTCTCACATGCAAAGTGACCCTGTCACTTACACTCTGTCTGTCTGTCTCTCTTTGTCTCTCTCTGTCTGTCTCTCTCCGTCTGTCTTTCCTTATCTCACTGTCTCACCCTCTGCAGGTCTTTTCTTATTCAGTGTCTCCTTTTCTCTCTATTTCCTGGAAGACAATTGATGCCAGCAAGCTGAGGTGTTTGGAGGGGAAGTGATGTCAGCAAACTGAGGTGTTTGGAGGGGAAGTGATGTCAGCAAGAGGAGAGTCCAGAGGTGAATAGACACCCCCTAGGGGTGGTCAAAGCCAGATGCACAGGGAAGGTTTGTATCAGAGGAGGTATAGACAGGAGAGGTATAGACAGGAGAGGTATAGAGAGAAGTATAGTCAGAAGAGGTATAGTCAGAAGAGGTATAGACAGGAGAGGTATAGAGAGAAGAGGTATAGTCAGAAGAGGTATAGAGAGAAGTATAGTCAGAAGAGGTATAGACAGAAGAGGAGAGGTATAGTCAGAAGAGGTATAGACAGGAGAGGTATAGAGAGAAGTATAGATAGAAGAGGTATAGTCAGAAGAGGTATAGAGAGAGGTATAGACAGGAGAGGTATAGAGAGAAGAGGAGAGGTATAGAGAGAAGAGGAGAGGTATAGACAGGAGAGGTATAGACAGAAGTATAGGCAGGAGAGGTATAGAGAGAGGTATAGATAGGAGAGGTATAGACAGTAGAGGAGAGGTATAGACAGAAGAGGAGAGGTATAGACAGAAGAGGTATAGAGAGAAGAGGAGAGGTATAGACAGAAGAGGTATAGACAGGAGAGGTATAGAGAGAAGAGGTGAGGTATAGACAGAAGAGGAGAGGTATAGACAGAAGAGGAGAGGTATAGAGAGAAGAGGAGAGGTATAGAGAGAAGAGGAGAGGTATAGAGAGAAGAGGAGAGGTATAGACAGAAGAGATATAGACAGAAGAGGTATAGAGAGAAGAGGAGAGGTATAGAGAGAGGTATAGATAGGAGAGGTATAGACAGTAGAGGAGAGGTATAGACAGAAGAGGAGAGGTATAGACAGGAGAGGTATAGAGAGAAGTATAGTCAGAAGAGGTATAGACAGAAGAGGAGAGGTATAGTCAGAAGAGGTATAGTCAGAAGAGGTATAGAGAGAAGTATAGATAGAAGAGGTATAGTCAGAAGAGGTATAGAGAGAGGTATAGACAGGAGAGGTATAGAGAGAAGAGGAGAGGTATAGAGAGAAGAGGAGAGGTATAGACAGGAGAGGTATAGACAGAAGTATAGGCAGGAGAGGTATAGAGAGAGGTATAGATAGGAGAGGTATAGACAGTAGAGGAGAGGTATAGACAGAAGAGGAGAGGTATAGACAGAAGAGGTATAGAGAGAAGAGGAGAGGTATAGACAGAAGAGGTATAGACAGGAGAGGTATAGAGAGAAGAGGTGAGGTATAGACAGAAGAGGAGAGGTATAGACAGAAGAGGAGAGGTATAGAGAGAAGAGGAGAGGTATAGAGAGAAGAGGAGAGGTATAGACAGAAGAGATATAGACAGAAGAGGTATAGAGAGAAGAGGAGAGGTATAGAGAGAGGTATAGATAGGAGAGGTATAGACAGTAGAGGAGAGGTATAGACAGAAGAGGAGAGGTATAGACAGGAGAGGTATAGACAGAAGAGGAGAGGTATAGAGAGAAGAGGAGAGGTATAGACAGAAGAGGAGAGGTATAGAGAGAGGTATAGATAGGAGAGGTATAGACAGAAGAGGAGAGGTATAGAGAGAAGAGGAGAGGTATAGAGAGAAGAGGAGAGGTATAGAGAGAAGAGGAGAGGTAAAGTCCCCCCTCTGGGACTTGTAGCTGAAGCTCTACAGGGTCACAGAGTTCAGAGACATTTAGCTAAGCATTTGGGAAGCATGCTGGCATTTTAGGGAACTCAAATAAATTCAGATAAACAAAGCATAGCACTGAATTAGCATAAGAATAAAAAAGCATAAGGCAGTGGGAACCTCAAGGAACCTCAAATATCTACAGAGTCAGCAGAACATTCTGCTGTGTCAGGGAACTTAAATATCAGTTGGTCAGTGAAGCATGTTAATGGGTCAAGAAATCTGAACACCAGTGAGTCAGGAACCTTGAATGCTGGGAAGCCTGCCAGAGGGACAGAAGAAATCAAATAGTGGTGGGTCAGAAAATCTGAATTTAAATATCTGTGGGTTAGCAAAACACGTCAGCGGATCAGGAAAGCATTCCCACAAGTCAGGGCACTTGAACACTGGTGGGGAAGCAGCAGGAGAGAGGGAGGAACCTGCACAGTCCCAACTGTAACTAGATAGTGGTGTCTGGATGACTTCTGCAGCTGAAGCACTAAGGCACACATGCTATGTGTCAAGATATAGGTCAAGGTATAGAAGAAGAAGTAGAGAGGTATAGTCTTCTGAAGCTTGGAGAAGCCTGAAAGTGTGAAGCATGATTTGGTATAATCCCTGGATCCAGGTTATTTCCTTTAGTGCAACATGTGTCCTAATTAACCACTGATCTTAGCTTTGACTTGTTTAGCACCTCTGATCATCTCCAGATGGCGTTTCCTTGCTGGGTTCTTGTACAAACACTGTAATGCTCGTGTAAATTCATCCAAATAATGAGGTTTATAAAACACACCACTAAACAATAGAAACACATTTTCTTTAAAATGGGAAAGTGTTGATGTGTAAATCTGCCATCGAGGTGAGACTATACCCTCCATAA
>NC_069733.1:20285351-20295351 GCF_027358585.1 Pangasianodon hypophthalmus | reverse complement strand
TCAATTTTCTCTCAGATCTCGAATGAAGGAGAAAATTTCTCTGCTTCAAAAATTCTTCCATCTAAATGTAAATGCTGAAATCATCATAATAGCATTGCAGAGACATCCTTCAGAACCTCTCCTATTCCGGCCAGGGGTGTGTGTGTGTGTGTGTGTGTGTGTGTGTGTGTGTGTGAGAGAGAGAGAGAGGGAGAGAGAGAGATGTATATGAGGTTAGATTCTGGTTTAATGTACAGTTTATACACATATGTTTGTGATTAGTGGATACTTTTAAAAAGGGGGCGGAGACTTGAAATGATGGGCGGCTCTTTAATCTGGTATTCTGGGTCACAGAAACTGTCGCTATTCACATTAATTCTGTTCATTTAAGGTCATAGTCTCATCATACTAACAACATTAGTAAATATGAATATATTAATCCTCCCACTGCGCTTCTCTCTGCAGTTAAAATGTTCCTTATGGTTCTGTACAGGATCTTTAAGGTCCACAGACACAAGCTGAAGGAGCTAGAACCTCACAGAACCCTTTCTCCAGCTCAGAGTGTCAGTTCCTGATCCAACACTCACTGCTTCACTCTCATCATTTTTAAAGCTGTTAAAATTCAACACTTTGAGGGCAAATCATATTTAGGATATGGTTAATTATGATCTTAACTTATTAATTTTACTTTCCATAAAATGAAGGAAATAAATCAATAATAATAATAATAATAATAATAATAATAATAATAATAATAATAATAATAATAACAATAAACACTGAATTTTATACATAACGTTATTATTTTATTCATAAAAACTGAGCATAAATGATTATATAAAATAAACCTCTCATCACAGAGTACAAAGTTCTCCAGAACCACTTTGTAAAACTAATTCTTAAAAATATATGTGCCAAAAATATTGATACCCCTGAGGAATATCTTACATAAATAACAGATTGTCATTCTTTAAATTTTTCAGCTTTTAATTTGCTCTCAGTGCCGAGGAACTCTGCTGTTGACTGTCATGTCGTATCACGTCTCGTTTTTCCTCCAGGGTTTAAATGTGAAGTAAATTCACTTCATCGTCCGTTACCATGAGAAACACCACCGAATTTTCAGCACAGCAGATCGAGACGATTGTTAACCTGCAGAATCAGATCATTTATATAAAACTCCAGTCCATAAGCAGTTAACATCACATTAAACATGATTAGAGTCTTAATAAAAAGTTTCACGTCTGAAACAGTGAGGAGGAAAATAAAAGCTAAAGATCTGACTTTTAGACAGTTTAGTTCACTCTTCTGATCACATGAGACTAAAATCACAAACACCATCATAACAACGTTCATTCAAGACAAAAAATATGTGGTTTAGTTCTTGTCTCCGCCCCTGTCCTGTCATTGGCCGGTTACTCACCTGTGCTGTGTTTGATTTGTGATTATTTTGCCTTATTTTTCACTTTTGGTCACGTGCAGGTTCTCCACCCATCAGACATACGACAGCTAGCAGCCAGGAGGGTGACGTTTAACACGTGCTTCCTCTGAGACACGTGAAGCCACCGCATCTTTCCCAACTGCTGCTTATACATGACACACTCAACAGAAAGCGCTATCTGCCCTCTTCCACATACATGAGCTCACAGACGCCCACAATTGTTTAGTGTCGCTGTGATTGACGGGCGAGAGAGTATGCCCCGCCCACCCAGACAGCGTGACCAGGTTTGCACGAATGGCTGTAGCGAACTCGGGATTCGACTCTGATCTTCTGAAGACTGGGTGAATGCTGTTCTGTTGTGCGACTTACCACGAGAGGAGTTCGATCTGACGCGTAGCCGGTCCGGTCGGCCCACAGCCCAATGCGTTACGCTACGCTATCAGTGAGTAATTTCACCTTCTTACATACAGCCTCTGTGTGTCATTGTTCTACACAAAGTCTCAGTGAATGATATCGTGCCTTTCAAAGCCTTGTTCCTACTTTTGTGTTCTCTGGTTTTGACCCTCGATTGTTTGTCTCTCTTATGATAACTGATTATTCATCGTTAATATTACATTTACTGTAAATTTTCTTCCTTTAACCTGAAACACGAGCACGTGGCAGTAAGTGTAAAAATAATTTTCTATGTAAATCATAAATCAATAGATGAGAATCTTCTGTTCATACAGCGTGAGTAATGGACCTGCAGGAAGACGTCGTATTTAAAAGTCTCTGAAAAGGACTTGGCAAGTCAAATAAATCCATCAGCAGTGAAGCTGAGCAAACTTGACATTCACCTGGAGGAAAATAAAACTCAGGGAGAAGAGCAGAACATCCTGCACCTTTAGTGGATAAAAGTTCTGAAATGTCAGGGTCTTCAACCTCGCACTCTCTCACTCCGCTCATCACTTAGAAAAGAGTGAATCTAAAAAGGAGAATTTTATAATAAACAGTGAAGTAAATTATTATTTCATACAAGAAAAAGGCAACATTAAATAAAACAAGGCCTGAAGTGAGAATTTCTGACGTAATTGATTAAATTGTTCTGGAGACAGACAGCAGATTAGTGATAAACGTTTTGGACTTTCTTCTGAAAAATCATTGCTGTGGATATTTGACTGGAGTCGTGTTCACGTTGCTCATTTTTTTCGGACTGAGTGACTTTGCGTGTGGTCACAGCTGGATTATTAGAGTTGGATGTGTGGTCCGGGTCTGATGGATGTGGTTCTGGGTCAGTACACTTGGTGCCAGACAGCTCTAAAGCCCTGATGTTCAGCACCGGACTCTATAATGTGTGATAATAAACAAGCTGGTTTGGGAAAACTCCAGTTTGGATCTGTAGACATGGACTGTGTTTCCCTGTTAAAAAAAAACCAAAAGTCCATTTTTAGTGAACATATTATCAACTCGTTACATGCAGAACTCTCGTCCGGGACAGAACACTCTAATGAACATGGTTTTGGGTCATTTGGATTCACTCACTGATGAAAATATGGTTTTCTGTTTCTCAGCCATCAGCTCGAGCTCCTGCCAACAACGCTGAGCGGAAAGATGGAGTGAGTAATATTTTTTATTTCATTCTGTCGTTCTGTGGTTATAAAAATGTTAAATGGATCGTTTTGATCCAAACAGAACTAACGTGCAGAAAGGAGGACGAGGAGTTTTAATTCCCGCTCCTAAACTGAACTGTTTTCACATTAAATTAGAAATGTGTGTGTTAAGAAAAGTCTTTACAGCAGTTTACTATCCGCTGGCTTCGTCCTCGTATCTCAGAGCGTTACTGAGCTGCAGTTCCCGCGGCTCACCTGCCCTCTATTAGCCTTTAATTAACGCCTGTGTTGATTGATATCCTGCATTTCTGAGCATTTTGTTTCCGTGTTTTAGTTTCTCTTTGTTTTTTATGTGCTTGTTTATCTGACGTGTGTTTTCTGGAAATGCTGATGATTACCTTAATGACCTCTGAATATGATTCTTCTAAATAAAAGCCATGCTGAGTTTACACACACTAGCGTCCTGCCTCATCACGCCGCACCTCACTCCGACCCTCATCCCGTGAGGAGTTTCTCTCCTACTTTCTCCTCGTGAACCTTTTACGCTGAATGAGGAACTCAGGTTAATGTATTTGTTCATAATAACAGATTTTATGAATTGGCGAGCCAGGAGGTCTGAAGAGAGATCCAATGAGACCAACAGGAAGAGATTCTTCTTCTTATTTTTATTATTATTTTTATGCTTCTGTTTTTGAAGTCGCTTGTAGTTTGTTTTTTGTGGGCGTGTACTGACTGCTGCTAAGGGGGCGTGGCCTATCCAGCATGACGCACAGCCTGCAGCACACTGTATGGTTTATACACATCACTTTTATTTAAAATGTATTTAAGTTTGATTTACATGCTACGCTCTCAGCTTCATTCTCAGATTAGATTAGCAAAGCGAGCTAACTGTACTAGCTACGTACCTTCACCAGAGACACCAGCGATCTCTGCTACGTCCTTCTCAGCTTTATTCTTCCTCCTAATGTCTCTGTACGTGAAACCGAGAGCTAGTACATGACAGGAAGTTACCAGTAAAAGGGAACTAATTGCAGGTAGGAACTGAAGTTGTGAGCGGGGAACTGAAGAAATGTCGGACCACACGGCTAAAACATTAACTCCGTGCAGTGAAGAGACAAACCCTCAGGGACGTGATGGAGATTCCTCCCTCGCTGCCTTCACCACAGATCCTCCCTTGCTAGGCAGCCTTCTTCAGAAAGAAAATTAGGGATAGTGACATGATAATATTGTACATGTTGAACATCACATTATATCATGTAAATGATTAACAGTCTCTCTCTCTCTCTCTCTCTCCCTCTCTCTCTCTCTCTCTCTCTCTGGCTCCGTCCCAATTCCATCCCCTCTGATTTGCACTGAGACAAAGTCACTCTGACGAACGCCGGCCTCCTCCTCCTCTTCCTCCTCCTCCTCGTTCCTACAGCAGGAAACGGAGAGAGAGAGAGAGAGAAAACGAGTGTGCACCCTCCATCCCTCCTTCCTGCCAAATCTAAAATCAATAAACTCTTTCTTTGCCCTGCACGAGCTGCTGAATCCATAAAACAGCGAGTGAGTGATTCCCGTATAAAGATGAAGGAGAGAGGGAGAGATACAGACGCCCTTCTGGCCATCGCACTCGGCCGCGTCTCATCTCCACGCCGACAAATAAATAAAAAGATAGCGAGATTTATTGAGTGTGATAGCGGTGAGGTCGTGCAGCTACGGAAACACCACTGACAACTTCAACCTTCTGCTAAGTGTCTAGTGTGTGTGTGTGTGTGTGTGTGTGTGTGTGTGTGTGAGCTCTGACACATCCTTCAACAAGGGCACGTCCTAAATGGACGGATTTTATGAATCAACATAAAAAAGTGCATAATATTGAAGCAAACTTTATACAGTTTATAAAATTATTTAAAAATAAAAAACCTAAAAGTTGTGACTTCCTAATTATTTAACCCTCTCCTCTACATCTTATCTGTCTTTTCCTTCTCTCTCTCTCTCTCTCTCTCTCTTATATGTATATATATATATATATATATATATATATATATACACACACACACACACACACACACACACATATTTGTACCAGAATACACGGTCCTTCCTCTTCCTCGTGTTCTATTATTTGTTTATGTACTTCAACAAGTTTATACTGTCAGCACTTTGAACAGCGAGCTTCTTCCTGTTGTGGAAATTGTTGTGGGATTGTAACAGCGCCACCTGCAGGACTGGAGCACTACACGATGGCTGAAGAGAAGCTGCAGAGAGCATGGTGGTTTCTTTTTTTTTTTTTTTGTACAACCCTTGCAGACATCATGTCAGTCCTCTGAGCTCTTAACACTGGGGGCGGAGACTTTACAACATCCAATGAGAGAACATGACGGTAATGATGATGGTAAAAGAGGTAAACAGACGTGTGTTTGTTTCATCGCAGGTGGCCACGCCCCTTTGGCCTGAGCGCATTTCATTGTAAAAGTTGTTGTCTTCGTTGCTAAAGTTCATGAAGTTGTCAGTGAGAATAAACGTGAAATTCTGAGGCTCGGAAACTCGAAGTGTTTTTGTCTGAGTTGTTTTCAGACAGAATAAACATTTGGATTGTACACGACTGAATAGCGGCAAATCACCACTTTACCTAAAAACAGAAAACAAACACTCCTGTCTGCCATGTTTTTCACACTTCCATGGAAGTCTGCTCTGGTGAATGGAATTATGGGATTGGCTTCTCGGAGAAAAACTTTCTTCACTCTTGTCTTAAAGGCTGAAGCGTCTCTCGGTGTTTTGGGTGACCAAGCACAGAAAATAGAAAAAGAAAATTGCAGCACAGCAGTTACACTTACATGTGACACGTTTGACACATTCCGTAGAAAACTGAGGCCAAAAGTCCTCTTCGTTGCTCGCATCTATTATACACACACACACACACACACACACACACACACACTCGTCTTCAGCTCCAGTGAGCGTGCTGACAGTGTGTATAAGCGAGAATTCATTACAGCGCCTGACGGATGTAGCGTTAAAGTGTTTACAGGCGGAGTGTAACGGCAGGAAGTGACACACACGGCTCGCCGAGATTTTCTGAAATGCTAATGGAGGCCATTAGCGCTGCTAGCTCATGCTCGCTAACACCGGCGGATAAACGAGCTGCAGACGTGCAACCAGACGAGAAGCACACTCAACTCGGGTGAATAACTCTGAGAGAGAAAAAAATGAAGACTCGACAAGGTCGAGGGGTTAATAACAAGTGTACTTACAGTGACCAGTGACAGAGAGAGAGAGAGAGAGAGAGAGAGAGAGAGAGAGAGAGAGAGAGAGAGAGAGCAATAAAGTTCTAATAGAAAGAAACCCATTAAAGTACACCTTAATGCATAACTTTACAATAACAAAAAGAAAGAAGGAAAGACTGTGTGTGTGTGTGTGTGTGTGTGTGTGTTAAACTCAGGAGTGTGTATTAATGAGCCGAATGCAGAGAGAATGTCGGATTAGTGTTTGATGACTGGGGGAATATAAACAGCACAGAGTTTTGGAGGTAATGCTTGCACAGAAACAGGAATGAAAATAACACACACACACACACACACACACACACACACACACTACACTGTTCCCGGACTGTCTCCGGGGAGGACGAAGCTTTAATCGTCGCTGCAGAGCCGAGTGTCTGTAGGAGGAGAAACTCAGACTCAGTTCTTGGCAGAAAACAGCAAAGAACAAAAAGCCAGGATTAAAATAACACACAGAGTTTCTAAGCGAATAACTAATCACATTTCTACACAAACTCCTTCTCACGTAGAATTCCAGATGTTTCTGTTACACTGACGATCACGTCCACAGACTGGAGCCCATGAGATGCGATCTCCTCGCTCGTCTGTGTTTAGTCTCCTCGCTCGTCTGTGTTTAGTCTCCTCGCTCGTCTGTGATTAGTCTCCTCAATCGTCTGTGATTAGTCTCCTCGCTCGTCTGTGATTAGTCTCCTCGCTCGTCTGTGATTAGTCTCCTCGCTCGTCTGTGATTAGTCTCCTCGCTCGTCTGTGTTTAGTCTCCTCGCTCGTCTGTGTTTAGTCTCCTCGCTCGTCTGTGTTTAGTCTCCTCGCTCGTCTGTGATTAGTCTCCTCACTCGTCTGTGTTTAGTCTCCTCAATCGTCTGTGATTAGTCTCCTCAATCGTCTGTGATTAGTCTCCTCGCTCGTCTGTGATTGGTCTCCTCAATCGTCTGTGTTTAGTCTCTCCTCGCTCGTCTGTGATTAGTCTCCGCACTCGTCTGTGTTTAGTCTCCGCACTCGTCTGTGATTAGTCTCCTCGCTCGTCTGTGTTTAGTCTCCGCACTCGTCTGTGTTTAGTCTCCTCGCTCGTCTGTGTTTAGTCTCCTCGCTCGTCTGTGTTTAGTCTCCTCGCTCGTCTGTGTTTAGTCTCCTCGCTCGTCTGTGTTTAGTCTCTCCGCACTCGTCTGTGTTTAGTCTCCTCGCTCGTCTGTGTTTAGTCTCCTCGCTCGTCTGTGTTTAGTGTCCGCACTCGTCTGTGTTTAGTCTCCTCGCTCGTCTGTGTTTAGTCTCCTCGCTCGTCTGTGTTTAGTCTCCTCACTCGTCTGTGTTTAGTCTCTCCGCACTCGTCTGTGTTTAGTCTCCGCACTCGTCTGTGTTTAGACTCCTCACTCGTCTGTGTTTAGTCTCTCCTCACTTGTCTGTGATTAGTCTCCGCACTCGTCTGTGTTTAGTCTCCTCACTCGTCTGTGTTTAGTCTCCGCACTCGTCTGTGTTTAGTCTCCGCACTCGTCTGTGTTTAGTCTCTCCGCACTCGTCTGTGTTTAGTCTCCGCACTCGTCTGTGTTTAGTCTCTCCGCACTCGTCTGTGTTTAGTCTCCGCACTCGTCTGTGTTTAGTCTCCTCACTCGTCTGTGTTTAGTCTCTCCGCACTCGTCTGTGTTTAGTCTCCGCACTCGTCTGTGTTTAGTCTCCTCACTCGTCTGTGTTTAGTCTCTCCTCACTCGTCTGTGATTAGTCTCCTCGCTCGTCTGTGTTTAGTCTCCGCACTCGTCTGTGTTTAGTCTCCGCGCTCGTCTGTGTTTAGTCTCTCCTCGCTCGTCTGTGTTTAGTCTCCGCACTCGTCTGTGTTTAGTCTCCTCACTCGTCTGTGTTTAGTCTCCGCACTCGTCTGTGTTTAGTCTCCGCACTCGTCTGTGTTTAGTCTCCTCGCTCGTCTGTGATTAGTCTCCTCGCTCGTCTGTGTTTAGTCTCCGCGCTCGTCTGTGTTTAGTCTCCTCGCTCGTCTGTGATTGTTCTGTGCACTCATAACACAGATTGGTGAAAAATCCTGAGCGTCCTGAATGAGTGTGTTGATATAACAGATTTGTTAAATCATGCGTTATCTGTCACTTTTCATAAAGACCGTCATGTCCCTGAGCAGCGGCTGTAATTCCCCACCTCTCTGTTTACTTTCCCATCAGTCTGTGTTCTACAGCAGCGTAATTGTGAGTGCTTTAAACAGGGTGTTTGTGTTTCGCCGTGTTTGCGCCTTTTCTTATTTCCCCTGCTGCCTCAGCACTTAGGCGAGAATCTGACAGAGAAACAGCGAATTAGGAGAAACAAAGCGACCCGGCCTCCCCGAGGGCCACGCAGCCCCGAATTAATATTGCAAAAAATTCTGCGGAAAAATCACACCTGTGCTTTTTGATCAAACTTCTCCGGCAGACGAGACAGGTTACATAAAAAACGCTCGATTGAATGGTGATGAAAGGAACGATCTTGACAAATAAAACTGAAGTGCAATAATAAATAAAAGAGCTAATTAATTAATAAGAGCTTTGTTTGAAATTTCCACATGCAGCAGGCAAACTGATGTCTGATTTTCCCTCTGGGAAGCGAAGCTCGTTTCAAACTCGGGCTGACATTTTCATCAATATTCAACACCACATCAGTGTAGATTACACAGAGACACCAACGGAGAGAGAGAGAGAGAAAGAGGGAGAGCAACATGGAGAGAGAGAAACAGAGAGAGAGAGAGAGACAAAGAGAGAGATAGTGAGAGCAACAGAAAGAGGGAGAAAGAGCAACATGGAGAGAGAGAGTAACAGAGAGAAAGAGAGAGAGACAGAGAGAGAAACACTCCTCAGAGACACGCGTGTAAAAACCTGAAACGTTCCTCAGTGTGATGCGGCGACCGATCACCTCAGGGAAAAGTCGTCGGAATTGGATTTGCGAGACCTCGAGTCATGTTTTTACCTCTGGCTTTGTCTGTGTCTGTGTGTGTGTGTGTGTGTGTGTGTGTGTGTGTAAGATAAAAGGACGTTGGAGGTTTTGCTATGAAACCTTGAACAGCTGAATGAAAGGAAATGGAAGTGGGTCAGTGCAGATTTATTAAACTCAGACAGCAGATGTTTCTGTTTTTATCATTTCTGTATCACGATAAAAATTTATTATGGTTTTATTTATGATACAAACAGTCGAGGAGAAATCGCTGCTGCAGGAATCACTGACACTTACCCAGGACAGAAACATCCATACTCCAAAAAAATTTTAAAAATTTAAAAAATGGAAGGATGGAAGAATTAATAACTTGCTGGATTTAAACAACAAAAAAGACAAAGAAAAAGCAAAGATGTTACAGATGTGTATTAAGAGAACTCTGCGTAACTGTGTCCTGTCTCACACATTAAACAAAAACCACTGGACTATTTTTTACAAATATCTTGGAATAAACATCGTCTGCCATCATTACACGCTGCTTCACACTACTGCCGGATCCGTGCCGTATCTGGGCCGGACGTGTTCGCAGTCTGTCTGCAGGCAGGATTTTTTTGTGGCTCTGTGCCTCGGAGACCTTTTCAGGATATTATCATCTTCTGGTTCCAGTTGTTCTCCTGTCTGACCTACTGGACCAGATGTGTGTGTATGTGTGTGCATGTGTGTGTGTGCATTTGAATATAAACTGCAGGCCTCTTTGACCTTCTCACTTTGTTATCATGCTGTTGTCGTCCAGCTGAGTGTTTCAATTTCCAAAACATGACCTCGTCCACTTC
>NC_069733.1:20217851-20280351 GCF_027358585.1 Pangasianodon hypophthalmus | reverse complement strand
CACACACACACACACACACACACTTTCCGTCATGATCTGAAATAAAAAAAAAAAACGAGTTAGAAGATCAGGAAGAATCAGACGCTGACCTCTACAGCTAGACTGGGAGTTAGCATCTCAGGCTTCAGAGCACAAAACACAAATGATGTTAAATTATTTCATATTAATGTGAGATTACAAAATGGAGAATTAAGACAGAACGGTTCTGTGCAGCTCACAGTGCTAGCTAACCTAACCTCGATAACTTGATAAAGTTCCTGTGTAGCTAAGATGCTAAAAGCAAAACACTAAATGCTAGTCCTAGCTGAACAATCTGCACAGCACTGGTTTTATGCTAATGCCCAGTTTAGATGAATAAAAGAATCAGCTAGTTAGCTAGTTAAGCTTTAGCTATGTTTGAATTTTTTAGGGTAGTGTGCTGCTAAGATGCTAAGATTTTGGCTAAGATAACGGTGGACACTAGCAACGGTTGCTAAGCAGTGATTGGATGGCAGAGAAAACAAGGCAGGGCTTGTGATAAGTCAATTTATAGAACAAGTTTACTTTGTACGTTGTGTTAGCATGCTAAACGTAACCATGGAGACAAATTCTGGAATATTTTGAACAAAATCAGGGACTTTTGTCTTAATTAAGGGCCTGAAGAAGACTGATGTCATCATGTAGGTGGAGTTTTATACACTATATCGAATAAATTATCAATTAACTGCTCAAGATGTTTTTGTCATTATAAAGTTGATAAAGCAATGTTACAAGCAAAAGTGAAAAAAATAAACGACCTACATGTAAATATGCGTCATTTACCAGAAACATGGGAATGACAGATTGTTCTAGAGCGCTGGAGGAGGACACACGTTCCCCGTCACACGTTCCCCGTCACACGTTCCCCGTCACACGTTCTCCGCTAATAAACCGATTAAACTCCAGCTCATAAAATCAGCGTAATCATGTGCGCTTTATTTATGAAAACACAGCGAGTCGTCGTGGGAAATGATCTCGCAGCCGAGCACGCTCCATCGATACGAACGGCGAGATTAAGAGTCATAAAGCAATAAAAAAAGTGTCTCATTATGCTCGGCTAGCAGATTTGTGTAATTGTTCCTGCAGGGATCCGCACGCTGTAAACAAGGAAACACGAGGCGTCTGTAATGAGCTTCATTCATGTGCATGAGAGCGTGTTCTCTCTCAACCCCCCGAGAACACGCAATCACTGACTGTTCACGCAGAACCAGGATTCATATTCCACTCCGGAACCAGACACGAGCAGAACCGCTCCCTGTCTGAGGACCTACATCACCGAGGAGACCCTCGACCCCCTCGACCCCCTCGACCCCTGAGGCCACACCTCCCTCATCATTTACAGCTCCTCTGAGCAGAGGTCACGACCTCACACTCTGGGCCAGAGCTTAGAACCACACGAAGAATCAGCGCAGGAAAAAAGACAACAAGAAGTAGATTTTTTTTTTTTAAAAAAGGGACAGAACAAGAAACAGGAACAGGATCAGAATTAAACTAAATTTAGAAACTAGAACAACAAATATAGAGCCAAGAACCAGAACAAAAACGTGAAGTAAAAAGAACCATGACAAGCTGCAGTAGTAATGATGAACAGAACAAGAACTAAAACAAGAAACAGAACAAAAATAACAGCTTTAGAAAAAGAATCAGACGAGAACTCGGACAATATCAGTGCAGAATATTCAGAACCATAATGAATATAAGAGGAAGAATTAGAACATAAACCAGAACCAAGTAGAACTAGAGCAACAACTAGAACCCAAATCAGAACTGGAACCAGAACCAGAACTGTTGTAGTTATCTCTGGTTATCTGATGTACTCCGAGTATAAACATGAAATTATGAATAGTTTATATTCTTAAACAAAAATAGAGCTGGTGTTAAACAACGTCCAGGTTCTGCTGAGGTTCTAGCAGGAATAATTCTGAAAAGCCATTTTACCTGAAATGTCCAGCTTTATTATGTTTATTATATTTACACCACACTGCTGCTGAATTCTGGATTCTGATTGGTCAGAAGCTGCTTTGTTTTTTTATCTCATTAACTTTAAAAGAGAGAATAAAGAGGCTGGAGAGGGAACGAGTGTTTATAGCTGCTATAACGTAAGTGACTACAGGAACTCACTCGTTTCACACCACATTCCTCATACATTAAATATAAGTAGAAAAGGATAAAAAGTAAGAAATGTCTTATGTAAATGAAAAATTGTAACTGTTGGTAAGTTGCTGTGGTGTAAGAGGAATAAAACACGTGGGGACGCGCTGTTAGAGGAAAATAATCAACTTTAACAACAGCAACAAGAACTCCGTTTGTAGACGTTCTACATTATTTTTAGGTTGTGTGATTTTTATGCTGTATGTGTCGCTGGATTTCTGTGAGTGTGTGTGTGTGTGTGTGTGTGCGTGTGTGCGTGTGTGTGTGTGTGTGTGTGTGTGTGTGTGTGTGCGTGTGTGCGTGTGTGTGTGTGTGCGTGTGTGCTAAACCGAAAAAGATGTGCCACACTTTCACACAGCTCCAGGTGATAATGAGTGTCTTAACAAATTAGTGAGACTGTTCACACTTCTCCATCGCTGTTCATCACTCCATCTATTATCAGCCATCACACACACACACACACACACACACACACATACACACACACACACACGCACACACACATATAATCATTAACCCCTTCTGTTCTGTTCACAGTGAAAATGATTTTAGATTCTCTGTAAAAATGGATTTTGAAATTGTGGTGTTTTTTTCAGCCTCAGCTCAGTGAATGTGAATAATCATGTTTAAAGCTCACTTCATCACTGATGCAGAGAGGAAACAGAGCGAGTTTCTGAAGCTGAACCGTTATAACTCCGTTACTTTAACACACACACAGACGAGCGAGAGGCGACGGGACGGAATGGGAACTGAAGCATGCGTAAGGGTTTAACTGAAGCACGTCGCAAAATCTGCTGAGTCTGTTTTGAGTTTTCATCACATACTGCATGTGTAATGTATCGTGATTAAAAACTGCCGTGCAGGTTGTCTTCCTTACACACACACACACACACACACACACACACACACACACACACACACAGAGTGAAACAGAGATAAATAACCTGATATATAACACACTCCCAGTTCCACCTGTTTCCAATTACTGCAGAATAATCAAATAAAATAAAATCTATATCACAGCTCACGCTCTTCTTCATGTGCGCACGTCTGAGGTACTCTTTTTTTTGTAATTTTTTATTATTTCTCTGAGATGTGTCACAAAGTTTGAAGAATGATGAATGTCTAAAGAGTGGAACAGTAAATCTTTGCAATATGCTTTGGATTTGATGCATTCGGAGGTCTGAAATTTCACCACAGTTTAATTATTTTGAGATGATTTAAGACTACTTTTAAAATTACATTTGTAATTTCATTAATGTTTACATCCTTTATTCAGACAGAAAGCCTAGGTGGTGCTAATAAAGACAAGTTGAAGTGTGAGGCTACAGAGCCGTGAGTGATGCGTGACTTCTACTGCATCAGATCTGATATTCCTGAGTCTTTAATAACCGCAATCTTCAACAAGGGGCGAAAATAACCAGCACCAACATGATAATGTGGGCGTGGCCATTTGTATAGGGAGAACCTGTTTAAATATTTTGTTTAATGTAGTAACACACACACACACACACACACACACACACACTGTAACACTCCGAGCCTCTCCATCACACTGCAGTTCATTTTTATCCATTTCTGTCTGATTTATTGCTGGAGGTCGACTATTTATTACATTAGAAATGAAGGAGAGCTCGGAGCTGTGAGTGTTTATTAGAGGAGACACACTGCAGCTCTCTGGCCTTCCTCTCTCTTATTTTTTTTTAAAAAAAGAGAGAAACTGCACTTTTTATTGGAAAGATATCTACTGGGCTCGAGGCAGGAAAAAGAAGTTTTCTCCTTTTGCTGCAGATGGAGAGATTAGATTTATTTAATTTTTTTTTTGTGGATGACTAATTTTGTAGACGTTTCTCTCGACACATCTGTCTCACTGTAGATCCTCTGAACTCTCTCTCTCTCGTGGCTCAGCGTTTCTGTCACCAGTTCCACACTTCACCATTACAGAACTGTTCCATCTGTAGGTGTCAGAGTTTCGGCTAAATGTCCTACGCTAACAGTCTGCTGAAATCCTGAGAAAAAGAGCCAGAAAGCCAGACAGGTAAGAGCCAGCAGTTCCTCATACAGACAGAGAGATAGACGGAGGGACAGATAGACTGCCTGCAGGTCTGCTCATGTCAACTACCTTCTTTTGGCTTTTCAGATTCACAGCAGTGTTTGCAACAATAACTTTCCACTTAATTCCTGCACCACTAGAATATCACATTATAATATTCTTTTAGATTTGGAGAATAGAGCGAACTTATCCCCCAGATCCTGTAAACGTTTGCAGCTCATCAGATAATTTCATGCATGTATAGTAATCATGTGTGAAATATTTCAGTTAGGATTTATCACAGATAAATCTGGTTAGCGCTGGTTAAAGATAGCGCTGGTTAAAATAGTAAATGACAGAGTACTGGTGTGTGATCAGGGCTGTTTCTCCTTGCTGTTGTTACCTAAGCTCACTGCAGCTTGATGACACAGATAACATTCTTCTAGACAGACAAGAACATGCTGGTGGAGTTAAGTGAACGGCTCTTTCCTGTCTCAGTTCTTATCACACTAATCATTATCAGTTTGTAAAAGGTGATGATGACGTCTTTATCTATACAAAAGTATAGATGGCAGAAACCCACAGTGTGAATTTGGGGAAGATAGGAGAACAAAACTTTCCCCCACAAACACAAAGACTAACCCCCTATTTTTGAACATTTTTACTTTCTCTGATCTTCTACATATTTGCACCATTGGTTACTGAGGATGAGACGGAGACAGCAGCACAACTGTGGTTTGTCTGTCACGCTCCAAAGCTGAGACATGAGGCTTCAAGTTCTGACAAATTACACATTATATAATGATGATGTGGGATAGAAATAGTATAGTATTTAGGTGGTAGCTCAGTGGTTAAGACGTTGGACTCCTGATCGGAAGATTGAGAGTTCAATCCCCAGCACCACCAGGCTGCCACTGTGGGCCCCTGAGCAAGGCCCTTAACCCTCAACTGCTTAGTTGTATAAATGAGATAATTGTAAGTCGCTCTGGATAAGGGCGTCTGCCAAATGCCGTAAATGTAGTATACAACAGTATAGTATAATCTAGTCTAGTATATACTATAATAGGCTTCCATTTCCAGTTCCAGTCAGTAACGTACACAAATTTTTGTATAAATAATAATAATGAATGTTGCACATAATCAAACTACTAGAATTCCTGTGAAGCAGTTGACTGGAATGTGTGATAGGAGAAAAAATACAAATTCTAACACCTTGGAGTTTTTCAGGTGAAAATTTAGACTTTCTCCAATTTTCTTTATATTCGCTCCATTGGTTACTGAGGGCGAGAAGAAGACAGGAACATGATTTTGGTTTGCTTATAACACTCCAACTGAGTACGGAGATAGCGCTGGTTAAAGTAGTAAATGACTGACAAATACCAGTCAGTAAAATATACGGAGTTTAGACTAAGAGGCAGATGTGAGATAGAGACAGTAGTATGATGTCATATAGTAGTAGTATATTATCATTATTACTTTTACTATAAAACTATAGTTTGTGACATAGTAAAAGTAGAGTATGATGTCATAACTCTGAGCCGGTTTAGTAATAGTATCGTATGGTGTGGGATAGCAATAGTACAGTAAGATGAATGAAGTGCTATAGTAAAGCAGAGCTTTATAATTATATTATGAATAGAAGTAGTACAGTAATGATGTGGAATTGTGATAGTGTGTGTAACACAAGTTTGTGTGTATCTTCATTTTCTTTATTTATGCAATGCAGTCAATTTTATTTTACACATTTTGTAAATGTTTTTATTAGTACAATAAATTTTTTTTTTAACAATTGCCAATACACAGAGTCACTAAGTACCCAAAAGTCCTTTAACCCAGAGTGTGAGTTTATAGAGTCAAAAAAATGCCTGAACACACAATGCACAGAATGTGGTATAGTAATAATGCATTATAATAAAGTTAGTGATAGTGCAGTGTGATGTAGCCCACTGTGTGGTTTAGTAATAATACCGTATAATAACATGACTTTGTCATAGTATAGTATGATATGGAATAGGATGTGATATAGTAATAATACTATGTATATAATAGTAATAATGTGAAATAGTAGTCTCTTCTCTTCTCTTCTCTTCTCTTCTCTTGTGGAAATCATAAAGCATGAATGTATTATGAGCTGATTCCTTTACAAGAATTCTAGCAGCTAAATTTAGCATGTAATGAAACTGCTAGTATTTCTCGAAGGAAATTGACTAGAATTTGTTGGAAACTAAGTGGCAGATCTCAGCTTTGGAGTGTGTAGTACAAAACTAAGTGTGCTCCTGTCTTTGTCACAAAAAAACCTCACAAAGGCTAAACCTTTTGAAAGTTTTTTGATTTTCTCTGATATTCTTTTAGTATTATTATTATTAGGATTAGTAGTAGTAGTAGTAGTAGTGTTGGGTATAGTATAGTATGATAGTAAAAGTATAGAATTTTGATGTGGGATAATTGTAATTGTAATGAATGAGGTCGAGAAGAAAACAGGAACATGATTTTGGTTTGCTTATAACACTCCAACTGAGTATGGAGATAGCGCTGGTTAAAGTAGTAAATGACTGAATACTGGCCTCTGATCAGGAGTGTGTCTACCTGCTTGTGTTGCTCCATCTCAGTGCAGCTTTAGACGCCATGGATCACAATATTCTTCTAGACAGATTAGAAAATGTTGTTGAAGTTAAAGGAACCACTATTTCCTGTCTACGTGATGTAGACAGGAGTGCAAGTTTAATCTGCCTTTCACACTCGAAGGCTGAGATCCAAGACTTTCATTTCTGACAAATTCCAGTCCAAAAAATGTACAGGTTTTGTAAAGACTATAACCACATCTCAGCTTTGGAGTTTGATTGGACGAAATCAAGTGCACTTCTGTCTGTGTCTCGACCCCAGTAACCCATGGTGTGAATTTGATGAAGATCAGAGAACATCGAATCTTTCACCGAAAAAACACAAAGGCTAACCTCTTGGAGTTTTTTAGGGTGAAATTTTTGACTTTCTCCGATCTTCATCAAAGTTTCTCCAGTGGTCAGTGAGGTCGAGACATGGACAGGAATGTGAGTTTGGTCTGTCTATCACACTCCAAAGCTGAAATCTGAGGCTTCCATTTCCAGTTCCAGTCAGTAACGTATACAGATTTTGGGGACCAGTAAGTGTACAGTCTGATGTGAGAGAATGTTGTCATATAGTAATAGTACATTATCATGTGGTACTGAAAAACTATAGTGTGTGACATAGTAAGTGCAACATATTTAAATGTTTTTATTAGTGCAGGAATTTTAGATTTATGCATAAAATTAGTTTTAGGTTTTTTTAACTGCTAATACACAGAAGCACTAAGCACCCAACAGGCCTTTAACTCAAACAGTGTGAGTTTATAGAGTCAAAAATACTGGCCTCTGATCAGGAGTGTGTCTACCTGCTTGTGCTGCTCCATCTCAGTGCAGCTTTAGACGCCATGGATCACAATATTCTTCTAGACAGATTAGAAAATGTTGTTGAAGTTAAGGAACTCTCTCAGGTCTTATCACACTGATGGTTATCAGTTTGTAAATGTTAACAGTGACCCCTCTATGCATGCAAAAGTAATGTTCCACAATCTTCTGGGTGTTCCACAAGCCTTTATTTTACGCCTGCTGCTTGTTCCTTCACACATACTGCCTCTGGGTACAATTAACCGAGCCTCAGATCTCAGTTTTGAAGTGGTGTAGGATGAAATGAAGTCTGCTCCTGTACTACATTGTATAATAAAAGTATACAATGCTAAGAGTAATAGTGTATGATGTATTGTTTTAGTAACAGTAGAACATGAAGCCATGTTTTTTTTAGGTGAAATTTTTGACTTTCTCTGATCTTCTTCATATTTGCACCATTGGTTACTGAGGTCATGATGTAGACAGGAGTGCAAGTTTAACCTGCCTTTCACACTCCAAGGCTGAGATCCAAGACTTTCATCTCTGACAAATTCCAGTCCAAAAAATGTACAGGTTTTGTAAAGACCCTAACCACATCTCAGCTTTGGAATGTGATTGGATGAAACTCGGCGCACTCCTGTCTGTGTCTCGACCCCAGTAACCCATGGTGTGAATTTGATGAAGATCAGAGAACATCGAATTTTTCACCAAAAAAACACAAAGGCAAACCTCTTGGAGTTTTTTAGGGTGAAATTTTTGACCTTCTCCGATCTTTCTGAAACATTCTCCATTGGTTACTGAGGCCATGATGTAGATACTAATGCATGTTTGGTCTGAATATCTCACTCCAAAGCTGAAATATGAGGCTTCCGTTTCTGACAAACTGGTTTTGTAAAGACCATAAGCAAATCTCAGCTTTGGCGTGTGACAGGAAGAAAAGAAGTGCACTCCTGTCTATGTCTTGACACCATTTATCTATTCTGTGAATTTGATGAAGATCAGAGAACATCAAATTTTTCACCCAAAAAACACAAAGGCTAACCTCTTGGAGTTTTTTAGGGTGAAAATTTTGACTTTCTCTGATCTTCATCAAAGTTTCTCCAGTGGTCAGTGAGGTCGAGACATGGACAGGAATGTGAGTTTGGTCTGTCTATCACACTCCAAAGCTGAAATCTGAGGCTTCCATTTCCAGTTCCAGTCAGTAACGTATACAGATTTTGGGGACCAGTAAGTGTACAGTCTGATGTGAGAGAATGTTGTCATATAGTAATAGTACATTATCATGTGGTACTGAAAAACTATAGTGTGTGACATAGTAAGTGCAACATATTTAAATGTTTTTATCAGTGCAGGAATTTTAGATTTATGCATAAAATTAGTTTTAGGTTTTTAAACTGTTAATACACAGAAGCACTAAGCACCCAACAGGCCTTTAACTCAGTGTGAGTTTATAGAGTCAGATAATTGCTGAACATTTACAGCATTTAGCAGACACCCTTATGCAGAGCAACTTACTTTTATCTTATTTCATACAATTGGGAGTTAAGGGTCTCACTCAAGGGCAAAGCAGCACCACTGGGATTTGAACTCACAACCTTCTGATTGTTAGGCCAACATTTAACCACTGAGCTACCAATGCCCTGGACAAGCAAGGCACATAAATGTGGTATAGTAATAATACATTATATTAAGAAGTTAGTAATAGTATAGTGTGAGGTAGCATACTTAGTTATAGTATAGTATAGTGTGATATGGAATAGTATGTTATTATAGTAATAATAATATATATAATAATAATATTGTCAGATAGTAGTCTCGTCTCCTCTCTTCTCTTGTCTTCTGCAGAAAATCAGCTTTAGCTTTTTTTAACTGCTAATACACAGAAGCACTAAGCACCCAACAGGTCTTTAACTAAAATAGCGTGAGTTTACAGAATCAGAAAGTTACTCAGTATTCACTGGATTTGGGAGATGTGTCTATCTACAGCAATGTAAGTTTATCTCATTTTAAACAACAGAGCAGCTGAGATTTAAAGGCCTTGCAGAAGCAGAACAGGGACTTGAACTCATGACCTTCTGAGTGTTAGTCCAACAGTTTAACCACTAAGCTACTACTGACCTGAACACGCGACACAGACAGACTGTGGTATAGTTATAATACATAAGATTAAAACATTCGTAATAGTATAGTGTGAGGTAGCATACTTAGTTATATTATAGTATATTATGATGTAGAATAGTATATGATTATAGTAATACAACTAAATAATAATAATAATAATAATAATAATAATAATGTCAGATAGCAGTCTCATCTCTTCTCTTCTCTTCTTTTCTCTTGTGTAAATTATATAGCAGGAGAGAATTGCATCTGATGCTTCCATTTCAGGTTCCAGTCAATAAAATATACAATTTTTTTAATATATAATAACTATAATGTCAGATAATAGTCTCTTCTCTTCTCTCTTCTCTTCTCTTCTCTTCTTTTCTCTCTTCTCTTCTCTTCTTTTCTCTCTTCTCTTCTTTTCTCTTCTCTTCTCTTCTCTCTTCTCTTCTCTTCTCTTCTCTTCTCTTCTCTCTTCTCTTCTCTTCTCTTCTCTTCTTTTCTCTTCTCTTCTCTTCTCTTCTTTTCTCTTCGCGTCTCTTCTCTTCTCCTGTGTAAATCATATAGCAGGGGCGTATTATGTGCTGATACCTTTACAGGAATTCTAAAAGTTATATTTTGCACGTAATCAAACTGCTAGAATTTGTGCAAAACAATTGACTGGAATTTGTTGGAAACAGAGAGTCAGATGTCAGTTTTGGAGTGTGATAGGAGAAAGTCGAATTTTTCACCTAAAAAAATCACAAAGGCTAACGGCTTGGAGTTTTTTAAGTGAAAATTTAGACTTTCTCCAATCTTCCTAATATTTGCTCCGTTGGTTACTGAGGGTGAGAAGAAAACAGGAACATGATTCTGGTTTGCTTATAACACTCCAACTGAGTACGGAGATAGCGCTGGTTAAAGTAGTAAATGACTGACTACTGGCCTCTGATCAGGAGTGTGTCTACCTGCTTGTGCTGCTCCATCTCAGTGCAGCTTTAGACACCATGGATCACAATATTCTTCTAGACAGATTAGAAAATGTTGTTGAAGTTAAGGAACTCTCTCAGGTCTTATCACACTGATGGTTATCAGTTTGTAAATGTTAACAGTGACCCCTCTATGCATGCAAAAGTAATGTTCCACAATCTTCTGGGTGTTCCACAAGCCTTTATTTTACGCCTGATGCTTGTTCCTTCACACATACTGCCTCTGGGTACAATTAACCGAGCCTCAGATCTCAGTTTTGAAGTGGTGTAGGATGAAATGAAGTCTGCTCCTGTACTACATTGTAGAGTAAAATTCTATAATGCCACAGTTTAGTAATAATGTTGTATGATGTATTGTGTTAGTATCAGTAGAACATGAGGTTGTCATTAGAGTATCATAAGAATCCCTCTGGGTAAAATAAACAGAGCCTCAGATCTCAGCTTTGGAGTGTGAGCGGACAAAAACAAAGTGCACTCCTGTCTACAACTTGACCCCAAAACCCACTGTATAAATTTGGGGAAGATCAGAGAACATCAAATATTTCACCAAAAAAACACAAATGCTAACCTCTTGGATTTTTTTAGGTGAAATTTTTGACTTTCTCTGATCTTCTTCATATTTGCACCATTGGTTACTGAGGTCATGATGTAGACAGGAGTGCAAGTTTAATCTGCCTTTCACACTCCGAAGCTGAGACTTTCATCTCTGACAAATTCCAGTCCAAAAAATAGGTTTTGTAAAGACCCTAACCACATCTCAGCTTTGGAATGTGATTGGATGAAACTCGGCGCACTCCTGTCTGTGTCTCGACCCCAGTAACCCATGGTGTGAATTTGATGAAGATCAGAGAACATCGAATTTTTCACCCAAAAAACACAAAGGCTAACCTCTTGGAGTTTTTTAGGGTGAAAATTTTGACTTTCTCCGATCTTTCTCAAAGTTGCTCCAGTGGTCAGTGAGGTCGAGACATGGACAGGAATGTGAGTTTGGTCTGTCTATCACACTCCAAAGCTGAAATCTGAGGCTTCCATTTCCAGTTCCAGTCAGTAACGTATACAGATTTTTGTATAAATAATAATAATGAATGTTGCACATAATCAAACTACTAGAATTCCTGTGAAGCAGTTGACTGGAATGTGTGATAGGAGAAAGTCGAATTTTTCACCTAAAAAATACAAATTCTAACACCTTGGAGTTTTTCAGGTGAAAATTTAGACTTTCTCCAATTTTCTTTATATTCGCTCCATTGGTTACTGAGGGCGAGAAGAAAACAGGAACATGATTTTGGTTTGCTTATAACACTCCAACTGAGTACGGAGATAGCGCTGGTTAAAGTAGTAAATGACTGAATACTGGCCTCTGATCAGGAGTGTGTCTACTTGCTTGTGTTGCTCCATCTCAGTGCAGCTTTAGACGCCATGGATCACAATATTCTTCTAGACAGATTAGAAAATTGTTGAAATTAAGGAACCCACTTTTTCCTCTCTCAGGTCTTATCACACTGATGGTTATCAGTTTGTAAATGTTAACAGTGACCCCTGTATGCATGCAAAAGTAATGTTCCACAATCTTCTGGGTGTTCCACAAGCCTTTATTTTAGGCCTGATGCTTGTTCCTTCACACATACTGCCACATATTTGCACCATTGGTTACTGAGTTCAAGATGTAGACAGGAGTGCAAGTGTAGTCTGCCTTTCACACTCCAAAGCTGAGACTTTCAGTTCTGATATATTCCAATCCAAGAAATACACAGGACAGACCCTAACCACATCTTAGCTTTGGAGTGTGAAAGGACAAAACAAAGTGCGTTCCTGTCTGTGTCTTCACCCCAGTAACCCAAAGTGTGAATTTGGGGAAGATCAGAGAATGTCAAATATTTCACCAAAAAACACAAAGGCATCTTGGAGTTTTTTAGTGTGAAAATTTTGACTTTCTCCAATCTTTCTAAAAGTTCCACCCTTGTGTACTGAGGTGGAGACGTAGACAGTAACGGATGTTTGGTCTGAATATCACATTCCAAGTCTGAGATCTGAGACCCTAACCACATCTCAGCTTTGGAGTGTGATAAGACGAAATGAAGTGCGTTTCTGTCTATGTCTTGACACCAGCTATATTATGAATTTGGGGAAAATAGGAGAACATCAAATATTTCACCAAAAAAACACAAAGGCTAATCCCTTGGAGTTTTTTTTAGGGTGAAAATTTTTGACTTTCTCTGATCTTCTTCATATTTGCACCATTGGTTACTGAGGTCATGATGTAGACAGGAGTGCAAGTTTAACCTGCCTTTCACACTCCGAAGCTGAGAACTGAGACTTTCATTTCTGACAAATTAAGCCTATCTGCCTATCACACTTACACATATATTACCATCTCCTTGTTAGATGACATGGAGGGGATCCACATCTGCTACACATAGACTCTCCCACTGGGGTCCCACAAGGCTCAGTACTTGTTCCTCTTCGGTTCTCTCTCTATACTAGGTGTCTTGGTGAGGTCATATCCTCACATGGGTTTTCATACCACTGCTATGCAGACAACAATCAACTCATCCACTCCTTCCCTCCTTCAGTTACCCATGTTTCTGCTCTGATCTCAGCATGTCTGGCAGATATCTCATCATGGATGACAGCTCATCAGCCAAAACTGAACTGCTGTTCATCCCAGGTGATTCATCCCCACATCAGGATCTTGTGATCTCCCTGGACAACTCTCTGATCTCACCTTCAGTCACTGCACGCAACTTTGGGGTAACCATGGACAATCAACTGTCCTTCTCCTCTCACATTGCTAATCTGACACGCTCATGTCGATTTCTCCTTTATAACATCAGAAGGATTCGTCCACTTCTCTCCACACAGGCCACACAGGTGCTTGTTCAGTAACTTGTCATTTCGAGACTGGACTACTGCGACTCACTCCTGAGCGCCATTCGTCCTCTGCAACTGATCCAGAATGCAGCTGCACGACTGGTTTTCAACGTTCCTGAATTTTCCCACACCTTCCCATTGCTACGCTCCCTCCACTGGCTTCCTGTAGCTGCTGCATCAGATTTAAAACACTGATGCCAAAGCCAAAAATGGACCAGCACCCACCTACCTTAAGGCACTTATCACACCCGCACGGCACGGTAGTCTTCATACGATGTCTAAAGACCTACATCTTCCTGAGGGTTAGGGTTAGGACTACTAACCCTTATATTACTAGGATAGCCTTCTTTCATCTCAGAAATATTGCTAAGATAAGAAATATAATGTCAATACCTGATGCAGAAAAATTAGTTCATGCTTTTGTTACCTCTAGGTTGGATTATTGTAATGCCTTACTGTCTGGATGTTCCAGTAGGAGCATAAACAAGCTCCAGTTAGTCCAGAATGCAGCAGCGAGAGTCCTTACTAGAACCAGAAGATATGACCACATCACCCCTATCTTATCCACACTGCATTGGCTCCCAAGTTAAAATTATAATGAATTCAGAAATGACTCTGATGCTCACACTCACGTTCCTGGTTACACAACTGCACTATTTGTCCACGTAGTACACAGTTATAGAGGGAATGATTTATAATCGCACTATCCGTGTCACCCAGATGAGGATGGTTCCCTTTTGAGTCTGGTTCCTCTCAAGGTTTCTTCCTCATATCGTCTCAGGGAGTTTTTCCTCACCGTCACCTCTGACTCGCTGATTAGGGATAAATTTATAAATTTTAAATTTATATCTGGAATTTATTTAATTCTGTAAGGTGATTGTTGACAGTGTCCATTGTTAAAGGTTCTATACAAATAAAATTGAATTGACGAATTGAATTGAACCTCCTTATTTTATTCTTTCTTTTGTCCCACCCACTCTTTGCAGGACCACTGACACTTTTTAGTGTTATGACTTCACACAGTAACATCCTATAAATACGGGATGTAAAGATTATAAACTCCTCTAAAGCTTAGAAACACCTGTAATATTTACACCTGTGTGCTGAAATATCTTCCCTTTTTAGGGCACCTCATGACTGGATAAAAAAACCTCAAATCAGCTATAATGTACTTCATAATACAGACCATAATCACACACGTCCTGTGTGTGTGTGTGTGTGTGTGTGTGTGAGAGAGAGAGAGAGAGATGGTCTGATAGCAGTGTGTTGATGCTGACTGTGTTTTACGTTCGATAAGGAAAAGTAAACAGAGCAATTTGGCTGCACACACACACACACACACACACACACACAAACACACACACACAAACACACAGCCTTGTTTTTATAAAATGACTTTCTGATCCTTGTCCCTTTTTCATCTCATTACATCAGGACATTTCTGTCTCTCTCTCTCTCTCTCTCTCTCTATCTCTGTCTCTGTGTCACTCTAGCTACATCACTGTATATCTCCTCTTTTCTATTTATATCTTTTGCATTGTCTTTTTCTCATGTGTTTAGAGAGACAGTGTGAGTGAGACAGTGTGAGTGAGACAGTGTGAGTGAGACAGTGTGGGTGTGAGTGAGACAGTGTGAGTGAGACAGTGTGAGTGAGACAGTGTGAGTGAGACAGTGTGAGAGAGACAGTGTGAGTGTGAGTGAGACAGTGTGAGTGAGACAGTGTGAGAGAGACAGTGTGAGTGAGACAGTGTGAGTGTGAGAGAGACAGTGTGAGTGAGACAGTGTGAGTGAGACAGTGTGAGTGAGACAGTGTGAGTGAGACAGTGTGAGTGTGAGTGAGACAGTGTGAGTGAGTGAGACAGCGTGAGAGAGACAGTGTGAGTGAGACAGTGTGGGTGTGAGTGAGACAGTGTGAGTGAGACAGTGTGAGTGAGACAGTGTGAGAGAGACAGTGTGGGTGTGAGAGAGACAGTGTGAGAGAGACAGTGTGAGTGAGACAGTGTTAGTATGAGTGAGACAGTGTGAGTGTGAGAGAGACAGTATGAGTGAGACAGTGTGAGTGAGTGAGACAGCGTGAGAGAGACAGTGTGAGAGAGACAGTGTGAGTGTGAGAGAGACAGTGTGAGTGAGACAGTGTGAGTGAGACAGTGTGAGTGTGAGTGAGACAGTGTGAGTGTGAGTGAGACAGTGTGAGTGAGACAGTGTGAGTGAGACAGTGTGAGTGAGACAGTGTGGGTGTGAGTGAGACAGTGTGAGTGAGACAGTGTGAGTGAGACAGTGTGGGTGTGAGTGAGACAGTGTGAGTGAGACAGTGTGAGTGAGACAGTGTGAGAGAGACAGTGTGAGTGAGACAGTGTGAGTGAGACAGTGTGAGTGAGACAGTGTGGGTGTGAGTGAGACAGTGTGAGAGAGACAGTGTGAGTGAGACAGTGTGAGTGAGACAGTGTGGGTGTGAGTGAGACAGTGTGAGTGAGACAGTGTGAGTGAGACAGTGTGAGTGAGACAGTGTGGGTTTATGAGGACTGGATTAATTAGCGTAAGTAAAACTCAGAGCAGTAAAGAGCAGAGTTACGAGTTTATCAATAACAAACTCCAATTTACCTCCAGCAGGTAGGTGTGTGTGTGTGTAATAAACACACAAAAGCACACATACACACACACACACAGTGTCGTGTGTGTGTGTGTGTGTGTGTGTGAATGTGATAAACGCTATTAAAAGCACACACACATTAGCTTTTTGTGAATTGTACAGGACCGTAACACTGTTGTGAGGTGACACGCTGCTGCTCACAGGCTCACAGTGGCCATGCTGCTGAAGAGGACATGCTGATGGAAGGAAACTGGACCTGATGTGTGTTTCACAGCAGTAACAATAATTTAAAATACACGACAAATGGTACAGTTGGTATAGTTTCCATCAACAATGCTAGCTAGAGTTCAAATTATTAACATCTCTGCTACTGTAAGCTCACTAAGGCTGTCTGATATCTGATTAAAAATCATGTCTTCACTAAACGTGTCAAATGAAATTGATTCATTGAACTGAATCTTGCCTTTAAACCTGAAAAAAATATCATGGATTGAAAATGCAGGTTGAAGCAGCAAATAGTGTTTTTTTTTCTATTAAATGTTCACTCTGAGCTAAGAAGGTGCTGCCCTCACTGCTAATGCTAAAGCTAGCACAGAGCTGCAGTGTGCTAATATGAAGTGACGTGTGGTTTGGAGTGAACTGACTCTCCGTCTGCTCCAATCACAGCACACACTCTCTATCCCTCTCACGTTTCAACACTGCGTGTGTTTGGTGCTTCTGCTGAAGATGTGCTGCTAAGTCTTTAGCCTCAGAATGTTCAGTACCTTTATGTGACCCAGAAGTCTGAAATGATCAGAAATCTATTTAACGGCACTGAAGAAGTCAGTATGAGTGTGAGATTAATGATGTTGTTTGATTTTATTGTATACAAACACTGGAACTGAGAATAATGATGTTGCATGCTAATTTATCACTGGATAATTTTCAGTGTCTTTTTTCAGTTTATGTTCATATAGCTCATATTTCTACAACTCGTTTAACCGCTGTTACGTTGCTTAAAACCAGCGATTTTACTAATGTTTTAGTTTTTCCTATCATTCTTTATGTGTACGCTAAAAAGATTAATTAACGTCCAAACCAGACGCAGTTCTCTCAGCTGACTGCTCGCTAGAAATAAAGTTACACAATATTACCTTACTCTTAGCATTACAATGTTTTATCTGTTAAAGACATGTTTTATTTATTTAATAATTAAGAATCAAGCTTCCTTGTACAATAAAATTCTTACTTTGCACGTTGGCACAGATGAAAATCAACCTCTCTCACATCTCTCTCTTCTGTCTCACATCTCTCTCTTCTGTCTCACCTCTCACACCTCTGTCTCACCTCTCTCGCTTCTGTCTCACCTCTCTCTTCTGTCTCACCTCTCTCGCCTCTGTCTCACCTCTCGCCTCTGTCTCACCTCTCAAACCTCTCTCACCTCTCACTCTTCTGTCTCACATCTCTCTCTTCTGTCTCACCTCTCACACCTCTGTCTCACCTCTCTCGCTTCTGTCTCACCTCTCTCTTCTGTCTCACCTCTCTCGCCTCTGTCTCACCTCTCGCCTCTATCTCACCTCTCAAACCTCTCTCACCTCTCACTCTTCTGTCTCACATCTCTCTCTTCTGTCTCACCTCTCACACCTCTGTCTCACCTCTCACACCTCTGTCTCACCTCTCTCGCTTCTGTCTCACCTCTCTCTTCTGTCTCACCTCTCTCGCCTCTGTCTCACCTCTCGCCTCTATCTCACCTCTCAAACCTCTCTCACCTCTCACTCTTCTGTCTCACATCTCTCTCTTCTGTCTCACCTCTCACACCTCTGTCTCACCTCTCACAGCTCTGTCTCACCTCTCTCGCCTCTGTCTCACCTCTCAAACCTCTCTCACCTCTCACTCTTCTGTCTCACATCTCTCTCTTCTGTCTCACCTCTCACACCTCTGTCTCACCTCTCTCGCCTCTGTCTCACCTCTCACTCTTCTGTCTCACATCTCTCACCTCTGTCTCACCTCTCACTCTTCTGTCTCACATCTCTCGCCTCTGTCTCACCTCTCACACTTCTGTCTCACCTCTCAAACCTCTCTCACCTCTCACTCTTCTGTCTCACATCTCTCTCTTCTGTCTCACCTCTCACACCTCTGTCTCACCTCTCTCGCCTCTGTCTCACCTCTCACTCTTCTGTCTCACCTCTCAAACCTCTCTCACCTTTCACTCTTCTGTCTCACATCTCTCTCTTCTGTCTCACCTCTCACACCTCTGTCTCACCTCTCTCGGGTCTGTCTCACCTCTCACTCTTCTGTCTCACCTCTCAAACCTCTCTCACCTCTCTCTCTTCTGTCTCACCTCTCACTCTTCTGTCTCACATCTCTCGCCTCTGTCTCACCTCTCACTCTTCTGTCTCACATCTCTCGCCTCTGTCTCACATCTCTCACCTCTGTCTCACCTCACTCTTCTGTCTCACCTCTCTCACCTGTCTCACCTCTCTCATCTCACTCACCTCTCACTCTTCTGTCTCACATCTCTCGTCTCTCACTCTTCTGTCTCACCTCTCACTCTTCTGTCTCACCTCTCTCGCCTCTGTCTCACCTCTCACTCTTCTGTCTCACCTCTCTCGTCTCATTCACCTCTCTCTCTTCTGTCTCACCTCTCACTATTCTGTCTCACCTCTCTCGCCTCATTCACCTCTCTCTCTCCTTTCTCAACTCTCTCATCTCACTCACCTCTCATCTGTGTCTTTAACGTTTCAGCTCTCTCTTCTGTCTCACCTATTTCACTTCTCTCCCTTCTCTCACCTCACCTCTCTCCTCACCTGTCTCACCCTCATTGTTGTCTCATATTAAAATCTGAATAAACATTTACAATTTATTTCTGTATAAATTCACTGTATAAATAAACTGCTTTAACACTGTAATATAAAAAGCACAGAGTAATAAACATGCAATCCTTCGCACTGCAGTTTAGTGTTGATCAGCTGACTGCGTGTGTGTGTGTGTGTGTGTGTGTGTGTGAGAGAGAATGTGTGTGTACTTACACACAGACAGATTCACGAGCACTTGTGCATCTGTAAAACGACAGTGTGCGGTAATGAATGCAAAACGAAAATGCAACACAGTCCAGAGTCACAGAGCGCTTCCATTTCTCTCGCTAATGTCGCGTGTCGCTTCGTGAGGCAGTGCTTTGCATGTGTGTGTGTGTGTGTGTGTGTGTGTGTGTGTGTGTGTGTGTGAATAAAAGGTTGCATGTCTCACTCGCTCAGCAAATATGTATTTGATACCAGCAGTAAATCACTGGAGCGAGCTGAAACACATGTTAATGGAGGGCGCTAAATTGGAATGGAATTTGTTTTAAAAAAAAAGAGCTGGAGTGATGGTGCGAGTGAACGAGGACAGAAAACTAAAAGCAGGAAGCAGAAAATAAGAGAGAGAGAGAGAGAGAGAGACAGAGAGAGAGAGAGAGAGAGAGAGAGTCTCCTTCAGCAGAGGAGATGTGGTGAAGGGAGAGAAATGAATTACATAAGTACATTTCTGTTCTTCAGGAAGCTGTAGGTTCTACATCTGTCTTAGGAGTTCTCTTCTATAAGGACTGAAAATGTGAGCTGACGATCAAACCGCACTGTAACATACAACTGCACTGTAACTGTAACACACAACCGCACTGTAACATACAACTGCACTGTAACATACAACCGCACTGTAACTGTAACACACAACCGCACTGTAACTGTAACATACAACCACACTGTAACATACAGCCACACTGTAACATACAACCACACTGTAACTGTAACATACAACCACACTGTAACATACAACCGCACTGTAACTGTAACACACAACCGCACTGTAACCGTAACATACAGCCGCACTGTAACTGTAACATACAACCGCACTGTAACATACAACCGCACTGTAACTGTAACACACAACCGCACTGTAACTGTAACATACAAGCGCACTGTAACATACAACCGCACTGTAACTGTAACATACAACCACACTGTAACTGTAATATACAACCGCACTGTAACATACAACCACACTGTAACTGTAACATACAACCACACTGTAACATACAGCCACACTGTAACATACAACCACACTGTAACTGTAACATACAACCACACTGTAACATACAGCCACACTGTAACATACAACCGCACTGTAACCGTAACATACAACCACACTGTAACATACAACCACACTGTAACTGTAACATACAGCCGCACTGTAACTGTAACATACAACCGCACTGTAACTGTAACATACAACCGCACTGTAACATACAACCGCACTGTAACTGTAACATACAACCGCACTGTAGCTGTAACATACAACCGCACTGTAACATACAGCCACACTGTAACTGTAACATACAACCGCACTGTAACTGTAACATACAACCGCACTGTAACATACAACCGCACTGTAACTGTAACATACAACTGCACTGTAACATACAACCACACTGTAACTGTAACATACAGCCGCACTGTAACTGTAACATACAACCGCACTGTAACATACAACCGCACTGTAACTGTAACATACAACCGCACTGTAACTGTAACATACAGCCGCACTGTAACATACAACCACACTGTAACTGGAACATACAGCCGCACTGTAACATACAACCGCACTGTAACTGTAACATACAACCGCACTGTAACTGTAACATACAACCGCACTGTAACTGTAACATACAGCCGCACTGTAACTGTAATATACAACCGCACTGTAACATACAACCGCACTGTAACTGTAACATACAACCACACTGTAACTGTAATATACAGCCGCACTGTAACATACAACCACACTGTAACTGTAATATACAACCGCACTGTAACATACAACCGCACTGTAACTGTAATATACAACCGCACTGTAACATACAACCACACTGTAACTGTAACATACAACCACACTGTAACTGTAACATACAGCCGCACTGTAACTGTAACATACAACCGCACTGTAACATACAGCCACACTGTAACTGTAACATACAACCGCACTGTAACTGTAACATACAACCGCACTGTAACTGTAACATACAGCCGCACTGTAACATACAGCCGCACTGTAACTGTAATATACAACCGCACTGTAACATACAACTGCACTGTAACTGTAACATACAACCGCACTGTAACTGTAACATACAGCCGCACTGTAACTGTAACATACAACCGCACTGTAACATACAACCACACTGTAACATACAACCACACTGTAACTGTAACATGCAACCGCACTGTAACTGTAATATACAACCGCACTGTAACTGTAACATACAACCGCACTGTAACTGTAACATACAGCCGCACTGTAACATACAACCGCACTGTAACTGTAATATACAACCGCACTGTAACTGTAATATACAACCGCACCGTAACATACAGCCGCACTGTAACTGTAATATACAACCGCACTGTAACTGTAATATACAACCGCACCGTAACATACAGCCGCACTGTAACTGTAACATACAACCGCACTTTAACTGTAACATACAACCACACTGTAACTGTAATATACAACCGCACTGTAACATACAACCGCACTGTAACTGTAATATACAACCGCACTGTAACTGTAACATACAACCACACTGTAACTGTAATATACAACCGCACTGTAACTGTAATATACAACCGCACTGTAACTGTAACATACAACCGCACTGTAACTGTAATATACAACCGCACCGTAACATACAGCCGCACTGTAACTGTAACATACAACCGCACTTTAACTGTAACATACAACCGCACTGTAACTGTAATATACAACCGCACTGTAACATACAACCGCACTGTAACTGTAATATACAACCGCACTGTAACTGTAACATACAACCACACTGTAACTGTAACATACAACCGCACTGTAACTGTAATATACAACCGCACCGTAACATACAGCCGCACTGTAACATACAGCCGCACTGTAACTGTAACATACAACCGCACTTTAACTGTAACATACAACCGCACTGTAACTGTAATATACAACCGCACTGTAACTGTAACATACAACCACACTGTAACTGTAATATACAACCGCACTGTAACATACAACCGCACTGTAACTGTAATATACAACCGCACTGTAACTGTAACATACAACCACACTGTAACTGTAATATACAACCGCACTGTAACTGTAATATACAACCGCACTGTAACTGTAACATACAACCGCACTGTAACTGTAATATACAACCGCACCGTAACATACAGCCGCACTGTAACTGTAACATACAACCGCACTTTAACTGTAACATACAACCGCACTGTAACTGTAATATACAACCGCACTGTAACATACAACCGCACTGTAACTGTAATATACAACCGCACTGTAACTGTAACATACAACCACACTGTAACTGTAACATACAACCGCACTGTAACTGTAATATACAACCGCACCGTAACATACAGCCGCACTGTAACATACAGCCGCACTGTAACTGTAACATACAACCGCACTTTAACTGTAACATACAACCGCACTGTAACTGTAACATACAGCCGCACTTTAACTGTAACATACAACCGCACTTTAACTGTAACATACAACCGCACTGTAACTGTAACATACAGCCACACTGTAACATACAACCGCACTGTAACTGTAACATACAGCCGCACTGTAACATACAACCGCACTGTAACTGTAACATACAACCGCACTTTAACTGTAACATACAACCGCACTGTAACTGTAACATACAGCCGCACTGTAACATACAACCGCACTGTAACTGTAACATACAACCGCACTGTAACTGTAACATACAACCGCACTGTAACTGTAACATACAACCGCAATGTAACTGTAACATACAATCGTACTGTAACTGTAACATACAACCGCACTGTAACTGTAACATACAACCGCACTGTAACATACAGCCGCACTGTAACATACAACCGCACTGTAATGTTAAACTGCACTTATATTTACAGATCACTTCTCTGTACAGAACAGAGCAACGGGTAATGAGAAAATCCTGATATTGCTGATACTCATACTGGTCCTGGTACTGGTATTGATACTGATACTGTTATTGATACTGATACTGATATTGATACTGATACTGGTCCTGGTACTGATACTGGTACTGGTACTGATACTGATACTGATACTGGTCCTGGTACTGATACTGGTACTGGTACTGGTACTGGTACTGATACTGATACTGGTCCTGGTACTGATACTGGTCCTGGTACTGGTACGGGGTCTGATACGGTGCTCATTTACTTGTGCTGGTTAAAAAAGCCCTGGTACCAACACGCGATACGAGGTGATGCTGTATGATGTCATCATGGTGTACGCTGCTGCGCTAATGACCAGACGACACAAAACCACAGCAATATGGAGGTTTTTCACGACCTAATGATCAAAGCAGGCTGAAAATATGAAGAGGAGTAACTACAGCTCCAATACAACACAAAACATCTCAAACATAAAAGTCAGCGTGAGGAGTTCATCGCTAGCAGCAAACACAGACCAGGCAAGAAAAAATATTTATAGACGACGCTAGCTGAGGGAAAATAACAGCTCTGACATCACAGTGTGCTGCTCCTGACGATCAGCCGCTACAGGGCGTTGATAACGAGGGATTCTGACACGAAAAAAAACCCTTCAGCTTTACAGAAACGCTTCTCAAAAGTGAAACAAAACCCACTCTTCTCCACTGCATGCTAACTCATGTAGCTCGCTAATGCACTTCACGTTTATTCAAATCAACTCGCTAACTCAGTACAAAGGCAGAGTTGAGTAGCGTACGTGTGTGAACACACACACACACACACACACACACACACACCCGCGCGCACACGCTCTTCACGGCCACTGTTCAAACCGACGCAACGTAAACTGAGATAAATAAAATGTTCAGTTACTCATTTCAGGACCAATTAATGTTGTACTGTACCTCAGTCTAAACAAAATGCATTGATGCATCGCAAATGTTTATCTTTAGCTTCTGGTGAGGAAACTGCATCACGTCCCACAGACACATGAAGAAACTGACCTAATTAACTGCTAGCAAGAACAGAGTGAAGTGCGCTAGTTAAGCTGAGTTAGGCTTATAGGGTGCTAGTGGAGGCGTGTTAGAGTGTTAGCATGCTAGTTGAGTTAGGGTTATAGGGTGCTAGTGGAGGCGTGTTAGAGTGTTAGCATGCTAGTTGAGTTAGGGTTATAGGGTGCTAGTGGAGGCGTGTTAGAGTGTTAGCATGCTAGCTGAGTTAGGGTTATAGGGTACTAGTGGAGGCGTGTTAGAGTGTTAGCATGCTAGCTGAGTTAGGGTTATACGGTGCTAGTGGAGGCGTGTTAGAGTGTTAGCATGCTAGTTGAGTTAGGGTTATACGGTGCTAGTGGAGGCGTGTTAGAGTGTTAGCATGCTAGTTGAGTTAGGGTTATACGGTGCTAGTGGAGGCGTGTTAGAGTGTTAGCATGCTAGTTGAGTTAGGGTTATACGGTGCTAGTGGAGGCGTGTTAGAGTGTTAGCATGCTAGTTGAGTTAGGGTTATAGGGTGCTAGTGGAGGTGTGTTAGAGTGTTAGCATGCTAGTTGAGTTAGGGTTATAGGGTGCTAGTGGAGGTGTGTTAGAGTGTTAGCATGCTAGTTGAGTTAGGGTTATAGGGTGCTAGTGGAGGCGTGTTAGAGTGTTAGCATGCTAGCTGAGTTAGGGTTATAGGGTGCTAGTGGAGGCGTGTTAGAGTGTTAGCATGCTAGTTGAGTTAGGGTTATAGGGTGCTAGTGGAGGTGTGTTAGAGTGTTAGCATGCTAGTTGAGTTAGGGTTATAGGGTGCTAGTGGAGGTGTGTTATGCTCAATTTAATTCAGTTTTATCTGTATAGCGTGTTTAACAATGGCCACTGTCACAAAGCAGCTTTAGAGAAACATATAAATTCAGGATATAAATTTTAAACTTATAAACTTATAAATGTATAAATATACCCCTAATGAGGAAGCCAGAGGTGACGGTGGTGAGGAAGAAACTCTGAGAGGAACCAGACTCATCCTCATCTTACGCTCCGTCTGAGGTGAAGCTGTAATTCTGCAGAAAGCCACAGAAACGTCCCTCAATGTCAAATTTCAACTCGTCTTTCAACTACCAGTTCCTTCCCCGTTCACAGAGTGACGCCACATCAACATGGCCGCTCTCACCGTGAACACTGTAAAGTCGCACTTCTCTACACTTCAATGAGTTTATATCAGTGTTGGCTTGAGATCAGTTTGTATACAGACGCAGCACTCGGATCTATAACACTGACTGTACGAAGCACTGCTACTCGCTTTGGTCTGCTGGAGTTCAGTCCAGAATGCTGCCTGAATGTCTGAAGGTCTCTGCAGCAGATCAGAAGCAGCAGCCCTCAGAACTGGGACTGTAAAAGTGCAGTTAAAGCAGCTGTTCATGAGCTTTACGTGGTCGAATGTGCCAAGGTGGGAAGTGACGTTATTACAATGAAGGCAGCATTAGCATGTTAGCGTGCTAGTGTGCTAGCTGAGTTAGAGTTTTAGGTTCTAGTGGAGGTGATGGAGGACGTTAGGATGGTAGTAAAATAAAAAAAAGGGACGATGTTTTTTTCCCTCTCAGTGCTGGAAGCTGATTGGTCAGTCCTGCGCTCGGTGGAAGTCATTTCTGAGAGCAGAGTAAATGAGCGTCCGTCAGAGCGCAGGCTTTGAAGTCACATTTGCAGGTGAACGACGGCCTTCATCACAGAAAATTTCTCAGAAACCGTCCAAACAGAACATCCCTAATGCACATTACATGCAATTTCGCCCTTTTTTACCGCAGCACAGGAGCTCGAGCTCTTCATCTAATGCACATAAATATCATAACAACATCAAATATTTCTTACACACACTGCGAGAACAAACATTCTCATAAAATCCAACTGAAACACAAACAGAGAGGGAAACTTTCAGGAGTTTCTAGTTCTATAATATTAAACCGTCGACACTGAGTGACAGATGAAATCAGAAACAAAATTAAAACAGGAGTTTGTGAATAAATAAATAAATAAATAAATAAATAAATAAATATTAAATGTGTTCATATATTATTAAATGTGTATAAATGAATGTTTAGGTGAAGATTGATTATCAGCACATTGTAGAGCAGTCTAAACATTTTATTTTATAAGGATATAAATGTTGTTTGGATAAAATAGTGAATCTTCTAACAGGTAAACCACACAAACTGCGTCGCCTCTTTAATATTCACAAGAAGTTCGTCATCACTTTATTTACATCCTATTATTTTCCATAATACACTTACAAATAAATATTGCATTCTTACAGTTCTACATTTAAACGTTAACGCTTGTGAATATATGTTTCACCTGAGCATTCAGCAGGGCGATCTCTCCCCTGAAAAAAACAAGTTCAATAAATTAACCAATCAGGAAGAGGGGGAGGAGAAAACGACAGGAAGTGATGCGCAGGATCTTAGATGTGTAAAAAGAACATGTACATCAGGTGTAGATAAAAAAAAAAAAAAAAAAAAAAGGTCTAAACATTCGTTACACAGATTATAATCGCAGAGTGGACACGTCATGGCTACTGTGTGTGTGTGTGTGTGTGTGTGTGTGTGTGTGTGTGGGTTTCTGTACGGAAGCTCGTTACGGTCCGGACTGATCCCGAGTCAGTCGCTCAGTCTGTGTGAATCAGCTGCTACACAGTTCAGTGGATTAAACGCTGATCTCAGATCAGAGCAACATGTTTGTACTGAACACAGGCTGCTGTTGTGTGAAACAAACCGATCGATTAACGGAAATCCTTCTTCTCTCATCACTCCATCACTCCATCACTCGTCAATCTTCCTCTCCTCCTTTCATTCATTCGGCATTTTCAATACACAGATTACATACTCACTTACAGTCTCCCTACTCACTTTCCCTACAAGTACCACAGTGCATTATGGGAATTTATTCGATCAACAGTTTAACGTTTTATAACTCAATCAATTTTTGCTCGCAAACGTGTCTAATTTTAGCAAGAGTTTTTTTGGTCTGGTAAAAGATCTGCTGTGTGACTGGTGTTAGCGTGCTAGCTCACCGCAGGATGGACACGGAGTGATCACGTGATCACGTGAGTGTTTACGATTCAGAAGCACGGTGTGTGTTTTTTTAAAACAGAGGTAAAATCTACATTTTCAGAACGATGCATATACGCGTGGACGAGGTCTGAAAGTTCTCCAACGTAAGCTATGTTTAGAATTTCTGTTAATAATTAATCCTTAACGTTCCCTTAATGTGTAGCTTTATTCTGTATACTCCACTGTGTTCTACACTAGCCTGCTGCAGTGCATTGTGGGATATCCTGTACTCTAGAACAGTCAATAGTGAACAGTGTGCAGCTTCGGATCTAAAGCTGACCTACTTTCCTGTAAATAAATGACTTCAGCCAACAAAATCAGTGACTCCAAAGCAAAATTAAAACAGAAACAAGAAATCAATTTTAATAACAACCTGTGGCTCGCTCTCTCCGACCTGTAATCCATCTGTACAGCTGTCTCTCTCTCTCTCTCCTGTCTCTCTCTCTCTCTCTCTCTCTCCTGTCTCTCTCTCTCTCCTGTCTCTCTCTCTCTCTCCTGTCTCTCTCGCTCCTGTCTCTCTCTCTCTCTCTCTCCTGTCTCTCTCTCTCCCTCTCTCCTGTCTCTCTCTCTCTCTCCTGTCTCTCTCTCTCTCTCCTGTCTCTCTCTCTCTCTCTCTCTCGCTCCTGTCTCTCTCTCTCTCTCTCCTGTCTCTCTCTCTCCCTCTCTCCTGTCTCTCTCTCTCTCTCCTGTCTCTCTCTCTCTCTCTCTCTCCTGTCTCTCTCTCTCTCTCTCTCTCTCTCTCTCTCCCTCTCCTGTCTGTCTCTCTCTCTCCTGTCTCTCTTTCTCCTGTCTCTCTCTCTCTCTCTCTCTCTCTCCTGTCTCTCTCTCTCTCCTGTCTCTCTCTCTCCTGTCTCTCTCTCTCCCTCTCCTGTCTCTCTCTCTCCCTCTCTCCCTCTCCTGTCTCTCTCTCTCTCTCCTCTCTCTCTCTCTCTCTCCTGTCTCTCTCTCTCTCCTGTCTCTCTCTCTCTCTCTCTCTCTCTCTCTCCTGTCCGTCTCTCTCTCTCTCTCTCCTGTCTCTCTCTCTCTCTCTCTCCTGTCTCTCTCTCTCTCCTGTCTCTCTCTCTCTCTCTCTCCCTCTCCTGTCTCCCCCTCTCTCTCTCTCTCTCTCTCTCTCCCCCTGTCTCTCTCTTTGTCTTTGTTGCTTTTGGACTTTCTGTTTTATTCTAGTTCTTCTCTTTCTGTCGTTCTTTCTTTATCTCTCTGTGCTTTTTTCACTCTCTGTGTATTTAAGTGTCCACTTTAACACTTTTGCCTTTATGAAATAAAGGCATTGAATAAACTTTTATCTGTTCATCTTTCATTTCATTATTTTCATGTTTTTTTCTACTTCTTTCTCGCTCCTTGGATGAATTTTTCCTCCTCCATGCAAAGGCATTACAGGTGAGTTTGTATTGAGTCTGTTCCCTCTCTCTCTCTCTCTCTCTCTCTCTCTCTGTTTTTATTCCTTTGTTCACAGATTGTCTTGCAGTCTCTCCATATACGTCCCCACGTCCACGTCCTGACACACCCACTTTATATCATCTTCGTTTCCTATCACGTTAGCGTACGGCGTGCTCTCGTCCGTCATGACTGTTGTGAAAGGTGTGAATTTCACTCTCTTTTTCACGCTCGGCTCCACCCCTTCCTGTGTGTGGGTGGAGCTTCTTTTCTGAGAGCCGCCCCCATTCAGATTCAGGTTCAGCAGATATTTGCTTTCCTCGACACCTTCATTGCGGTCGATGGCTGTCGTTGTGAGCTCAGCGTCGCCGTGATGACGATCCTGAAGCTCCGCCCCATTCCCAAGCCACACCCAGTCATGGGCATGGTTGAGAGTGCCGCGATCCAAAACAGGAAGTTGTTTGTGTCGGTAGCGAAAGGCGAAGCTGATGCAGTTGATGAGGAAGACGAGGATGGCGAGGCCGAAGACGCCGAGCAGCGCGTACATGCCGATCTCGAGGTCTGAAAGACGCCGTGGGTTTGCAGTGAGCTCGTCACTAGGGATCTCATCCTGGATGGGGTTATTGATTTGCCCCTCCCCCACGTTACTGCTCCCCTGATTGGTCATGGCTGACTTTGTAGTGGCGCTGATCTTCCTAAGTGCAACTTCCTCTGCGTTCGTGAACTTCCATCCATCTCCATCGTCGTCATTATCTTCTTCTAAAACTTGGACGTCCTGTTTATGTTCGCTGGTGCCATTGTCCAAATCGCTGTATCCTCCCTCCCCCTGCACACTACTCTTCTCCTCCTGGCCAAATTTAACCCGAACACTTCCAACTCCCATCGCTAACACACTCTTCCTCTTGGACTTCTGGCACGTTTCAGAGATCAGCATCTCTACACGCACCAGTGACCCTTGACCTTCATGCTCGGCAGTCACCACGGGCCAGGGATGAAGCTGATCCTGATTGGTGGAGACTACGTGCTCATCCAGTGAGGTCACAGCTAGCGTGAAGTCTTTAGGGTCGTAGATGTCGAGAGGCGTCGCAGAGCCGTCGCTGTATTGAATCCATGCGCTGATTACTGCTTCCTGTAAGAAGGAGAGACAGAGAAATGTTGAACCTGATAATCTGGTTCTGGTAATCAGGTGTCACAGTGTGTAGTGTGTTTGAGTAGAACCCTGGTGTGTTCTCCCCCTCAGTGTGGTTCTTTAGTCAAGTGAGAACTCAGCAATGAGACTCGGGTCTGAGAGCATCTGAGTGATCTCGGTCTGCTTCCCAATGAACTCTAGTGAGAAACTGATTCGACTCTGAATTGAAGGATTCGTCCCAAGTATTCATGTGTTTTGGGTTGTAGCGTTATTTTCAGTAGATGTAAACTGATAAACTGAGCCACATGACAAAGCTGTAGTGCTGCACAAATGCCATGTGTTCAAAAAGAGAAAATAAAGTAAACTCTGGATGCGACACACAAAATGTTTTAACCCTTTCTTGCAGTACACTGGCGTACACCGCCGGCGGAACGGAAATCGACTTATCAGACATTTTCCATCCGTATAAACAAATGAATTATTTTATCGCTGCGAAATCTGTTATAAGATTAATCAGGACACTGTTGGGTTTCTGTGTGTAGAGTATCTTGACTCTGTGTTTAGTTGAGGTGAGCAGGGTGATGGGAAGGTGGAGGGGTGTGCGCCCCCTGCTGGGCAAACAATTCACATCTAATAACACTGAGATAAAACAAACACCTCAAGCTTTTTTAATAGTAAAACACTGTATACAACTGACACAATAAAATTATAACATTTAAACCTAGTAAGCTAGTTAAAAAAAAAAAGAAATACTTTTGAAAAACTCCAAATTCTCAAAGACCTGAGTGTCTACTTTCATATGAGCCATAAACCGCTACTGTGGAGTGTGACATCACAAATAAATTCAATGCTGAACCACACAACAGGAGCAAGTTCCATTTTTTGGCCTCCGCTAAAATGTTTCAAACAGATTAATACCGTATATTATGATCTATTCATTTATTTAGCACCGGCTCCGTGTTCTCCATGTTCTCTGTGTTCACTGTGTTCTCTGTGTTCTACATGTTCTACATGTTCTACATGTTCTCCGTGTTCTCCATGTTCACTGTGTTCTACATGTTCTCCATGTTCTCCGTGTTCTACATGCTCTACATGTTCTCCGTGTTCTACATGTTCTCCGTGTTCTACGTGTTCTCTGTGTTCTCCGTGTTCCCCGTGTTCTACATGTTCTACATGTTCTCCGTGTTCTACATGTTCTCCGTGTTCTACGTGTTCTCTGTGTTCTCCGTGTTCTCTGTGTTCTCCGTGTTCTCTGTGTTCTCTGTGTTCTACATGTTCTACATGTTCTCCGTGATCTCCATGTTCTCCGTGTTTGGGTTATTTTCTGGTTCTCCACACACTTGGTAAAGGTTTGTTTAACTTTTTCTGTCGCTGTATTTCTGATCAGAGTTTTATGAGGATGATTTCAGCCCTACATGCCCCTCAGACAAAGTTTTCTAGCTGGTTTGTTTAATTACGTGCAGTGTGAAAAACAGAAAAGGTTCAGACTCGACACATGGGCAATCTGCTCACACTCGAAATCCTGTAAACATACTCAGGCCTTAGATCCAGAAAAAGCGTGTGAGAGGAGTAATTTCGGTAACCAGGAACTCCATGCCATCAGGCAGGTTTTGGAGTGGCTGGTTGGAGGAAGCCCTGAATATTTTGTAGGACTTACAGATGGTTTGAGGATTCACTCCTCGCCAAGTCATGATCACTTTTTCTTCACTTTAACATCATTTTATCATAAACATAATTTATCCGGTTTGATCAATTCCAAGGTTCAGTCAAGAGACTGCACTCTCTTCCTACCCTGATGAATATCCTACCATAGCTCCTACAGCCTGCTGGTTCTCCCGTCCCACTGCAAACCTGTGATCATAAGCCCCGCCCCCAGACCAGCCCAGAATGCGGACTCAAGCTAAAAACTTCCTATAAGGCTCACGGGACATTTTCACACTCACTTCCACATTTTGGGCTCATTTATATATGTGTGTGTGTGTGAGTGTGTGTGTGTGTTACCTGTTTGTGTGTGTGTGTTACCTGTTTGCGTGTGTGTGTGTGAGTGTGTGTTACCTGTTTGTGTGTGTGTGTGTGTGTTACCTGTGTGTGTGTGTGTGTGTGTTACCTGTGTGTGTGTGTGTTACCTGTTTGTGTGTGTGTGTTACCTGTGTGTGTGTGTGTTACCTGTTTGTGTGTGTGTGTTACCTGTGTGTGTGTTACCTGTTTGTGTGTGTGTGTGTTACCTGTGTGTGTGTGTGTGTGTTACCTGTGTGTGTGTGTTACCTGTGTGTGTGTGTGTTACCTGTTTGTGTGTGTGTGTTACCTGTGTGTGTGGGTGTGTGTGTGTGTTACCTGTGTGTGTGTGTGTTACCTGTGTGTGTGTGTGTTACCTGTGTGTGTGTGTGTGTTACCTGTTTGTGTGTGTGTTACCTGTGTGTGTGTGTGTGTGTTAACTGTTTGTGTGTGTGTGTTACCTGTGTGTGTGTGTGTGTTACCTGTTTGTGTGTGTGTGTTACCTGTGTGTGTGTGTTACCTGTGTGTGTGTGTGTGTGTGTTACCTGTGTGTGTGTGTGTTACCTGTGTGTGTGTGTTACCTGTTTGTGTGTGTGTTACCTGTGTGTGTGTGTGTGTTACCTGTTTGTGTGTGTGTGTGTGTGTTTGTTACCTGTGTGTGTGTGTGTGTTACCTGTGTGTGTGTGTGTGTGTTACCTGTGTGTGTGTGTGTGTTACCTGTTTGTGTGTGTGTTACCTGTGTGTGTGTGTGTGTTACCTGTTTGTGTGTGTGTGTGTGTGTTTGTTACCTGTGTGTGTGTGTGTTACCTGTGTGTGTGTGTGTGTGTGTGTGTGTTACCTGTGTGTGTGTGTGTGTGTTACCTGTGTGTGTGTGTGTGTGTGTGTTACCTGTTTGTGTGTGTGTGTGTGTGTGTGTTACCTGTGTGTGTGTGTGTTACCTGTTTGTGTGTGTGCAGCAGGTCGTTAGCAGTAGCAGTGATATAAATGGCGTTATTGTGTTGTGCACTGAGTTGAAGGGACACAGAAAGAGAGCCGACGATCTGAACGATGAGATCAGAGACGCTGACTTTATCATCCAGCACCGTGATCGTCCTCTCAGCCAGGATCGAGTCCGACAGAGGAGAGATCACCTGCGAATAAAAATATATATAAAACATACAGTTATACTTCACATTAATGAATAAATAACACAAAAGAATGACAAGATCTCAAAAAGAGGTTCTCGGTACACGTGGCAGAAAGAACGCACAAATATTTACATCAGTGTCATTTTCCAAAGCAAACAAAGTTCAGATCAAATTCAGACGCCTGCTTTAGTGTCATCACAGGCGGAGTCTCAGACAGAGACGTGTCAATCAAGTGGGCTCATTAGAATATTAGGCCACGCCCTATTTACTGACACACATCTTTCTTATCTTTTTGATACAATAATCATTTTTAATACTCAATAATAAACAGTGATCATTTAAACACAGTGTAGAACACACACATGCAGATCAACTTCAAACAGATAAAAATAACACACACAACTAGACGTGTGTGTGTGTGGGGGGGGGGGGGGGGGGTTTGGGGGGGGCGGAGTACTACAGCTTTAATTGGTATTATCTCATTAACACTCGTTCAGGTGAGACATTCCTGTGCGACTGTGTCACTACAGCCCTGTGACTTCCTTCTTCAATCCCAAAATTCAAACTAATTTAAAACTAAATTAAAACTCTGAAACTCTTTCACTCTCCGAGCTGCTGAACCCCGAACACCGCAGAACATTTACGTTTTCTTCAGGACTCCTGACTAAATACTAATTAGGATGTTAAATTCTTCCGTCTGTAATGATCTCTAGCTCGTCTGTTAGCGTTAAACACTTTAAACGTGTAACAGTCTGGTGTGCGAAGAGGTGAAAGAGTCGAGCTGAAAGACGAGTGAAGCGAATATGAAGGTGTAGATTTATGCTAATTAGCTTCCTGTTTGTGAAAGTTGTGCTTGTTGGAGTTCAAAAAACAGACAATAACCTAGTTGCATAAGTATGTACACCCTTTTATCATGGGGCATGTGACTGCGCTCAGAATGAACCAATCACATGTGAGTGTGTGTGAGTGTGTGTGTGTGTGTGAGAGAGAGTGTTTGTGAGTATGTGTGTGTGTGTGTGTGAGAGTGTTTGTGAGTGTTTGTGTGAGTCTGAGAGTGTTTGCGAGTGTGTGTGTGTGTGTGTGTGTGAGTGTGAGAGCGTTTGTGCGTGTGTGTGTGTGCGTGTGTGTGTGCATGTGTGTGTGTGTGCATGTGTGTGTGTGTGTGTGTACCTGTATGGTGGTGATGCCCAGGTCCCTCCCCATTAACACTCTTCCATCTGTGAGTCGTGCAATTCGCTCGTCCTCCACCTTCAGGAAATCCAGTACCAGGTCTGTTATGTCTGCCGACCAATCAGAGCCCAGCATGTGGATGAGGTCATCAGCTGGGTCGCTCGGTTCTGCCACAAAGTGTGTGAGAACCCGAACAAGAGCGTACTGATACTGCAGCGTGCATCCTTTCCCTTTACGCTCATCATCATCATCATCCTCACTGTCCCGGGTCGGCCTGAAGGGGATTCAACATAAATACTCATATTCAACACCGACACACACATATTCAACACAGACACGCACACATTCAACACAGACACACACATATTCAACACCGACACGCACATATTCATCACCGACACGCACATATTCAACACAGACACGCACACATTCAACACAGACACACACACATTCAACACCGACACGCTCACATTCAACACCGACACGCTCACATTCAACACCGACGCGCACATATTCAACACCGACACGCACATATTCAACACAGACACGCACACATTCAACACAGACACACACATATTCAACACCGACACGCACATATTCAACACCGACACACACATATTCAACACAGACACGCACACATTCAACACCGACACGCACATATTCAACACAGACACGCACACATTCAACACCGACACACACATATTCAACACAGACACGCACACATTCAACACCGACACGCACATATTCGACACCGACACGCACATATTCCACACCGACGCGCACATATTCAACACCGACACGCACATATTCATCACCGACACGCACATATTCATCACCGACGCGCACATATTCAACACCGACACACACACATTCAACACCGACGCGCACACATTCAACACCGACACGCTCACATTCAACACCGACACGCTCACATTCAACACCGACGCGCACATATTCAACACCGACACACACATATTCAACACCGACACACACACATTCAACACCGACACACACATATTCAACACAGACACGCACACATTCAACACAGACACACACATATTCAACACCGACACACTCATATTCGACACCGACACACTCATATTCGACACCGACACGCACACATTCAACACAGACACGCACATATTCAACACCGACACGCACATATTCATCACCGACACGCACACATTCAACACCGACGCACACATATTCAACACCGACACACACATATTCATCACCGACACGCTCATATTCGACACCGACACACACATATTCGACACCGACACGCACATATTCCACACCGACACGCACATATTCATCACCGACACGCACATATTCATCACCGACACGCACATATTCATCACCGACACGCACATATTCATCACCGACACGCACATATTCGACACCGACACGCACATATTCCACACCGACACGCACATATTCAACACCGACACGCACATATTCATCACCGACGCGCACACATTCATCACCGACGCACACATATTCAACACCGACGCACACATATTCAACACCGACACGCTCATATTCGACACCGACACATACATATTCCACACCGACACGCACACATTCATCACCGACACGCACATATTCATCACCGACGCGCTCATATTCCACACCGACACACACATATTTAACACCGACACACACATATTCAACACCGACACGCTGATATTCAACACCGACACGCACATATTCATCACCGACACGCACATATTCATCACCGACACGCACATATTCGACACCGACACGCTCATATTCGACACCGACACGCTCATATTCGACACCGACACGCACATATTCAACACCGACACGCACATATTCATCACCGACACACACATATTCATCACCGACACGCACATATTCGACACCGACACACACATATTCAACACCGACACGCTCATATTCAACACCGACGCGCACATATTCATCACCGACACGCTCATATTCAACACCGACACGCACATATTCATCACCGACACGCTCATATTCATCACCGACACGCACATATTCCACACCGACACGCACATATTCCACACCGACACGCACATATTCCACACCGACACGCACATATTCATCACCGACACGCACATATTCAACACCGACACGCACATATTCCACACAGACACGCACATATTCATCACCGACACGCACATATTCCACACCGACACGCACATATTCCACACCGACACGCACATATTCATCACCGACACGCTCATATTCATCACCGACACGCACATATTCCACACCGACACGCACATATTCGACACCGACACGCACATATTCCACACCGACACGCACATATTCATCACCGACACGCACATATTCATCACCGACACGCTCATATTCAACACCGACACACACATATTCATCACCGACACGCACATATTCAACACCGACACACACATATTCATCACCGACACGCTCATATTCAACACCGACACGCACATATTCATCACCGACACGCTCATATTCATCACCGACACGCACATATTCCACACCGACACGCACATATTCCACACCGACACGCACATATTCATCACCGACACGCACATATTCGACACCGACACGCACATATTCGACACCGACACGCACATATTCCACACCGACACACACATATTCATCACCGACACGCTCATATTCAACACCGACACGCACATATTCATCACCGACACGCTCATATTCATCACCGACACGCACATATTCGACACCGACACACACATATTCATCACCGACACACACATATTCATCACCGACACGCTCATATTCAACACCGACACGCACATATTCATCACCGGCACGCTCATATTCCACACCGACACGCACATATTCATCACCGACACGCACATATTCATCACCGACACGCTCATATTCAACACCGACACACACATATTCATCACCGACACGCACATATTCCACACAGACAGGCACATATTCATCACCGACACGCACATATTCATCACCGACACGCTCATATTCCACACCGACACGCTCATATTCATCACCGACACGCACATATTCATCACCGACACACACATATTCATCACCGACACGCACATATTCGACACCGACACGCACATATTCGACACCGACACGCACATATTCATCACCGACACGCTCATATTCATCACCGACACGCACATATTCATCACCGACACACACATATTCATCACCGACACGCACATATTCGACACCGACACGCTCATATTCGACACCGACACACACATATTCATCACCGACACGCTCATATTCAACACCGACACGCACATATTCATCACCGACACGCTCGTATTCATCACCGACACGCACATATTCGACACCGACACACACATATTCATCACCGACACACACATATTCATCACCGACACGCTCATATTCATCACCGACACGCACATATTCATCACCGACACGCTCATATTCCACACCGACACACACATATTCATCACCGACACGCACATATTCATCACCGACACGCACATATTCATCACCGACACGCACATATTCATCACCGACACGCACATATTCCACACAGACACGCACATATTCATCACCGACACGCACATATTCATCACCGACACGCTCATATTCCACACCGACACGCTCATATTCATCACCGACACGCACATATTCATCACCGACACGCACATATTCGACACCGACACGCTCATATTCGACACCGACACTGATATTCGACACCGACGCACACATATTCCACACCGACGCGCTCATATTCGACACCGACACGCACATATTCCACACCGACACGCACACATTCATCACCGACACGCACATATTCATCACCGACGCGCTCATATTCCACACCGACACACACATATTTAACACCGACACACACATATTCAACACCGACACGCTGATATTCAACACCGACACGCACATATTCATCACCGACACGCACATATTCGACACCGACACGCTCATATTCGACACCGACACGCTCATATTCGACACCGACACGCACATATTCAACACCGACACACACATATTCGACACCGACACACACATATTCGACACCGACACGCACATATTCGACACCGACACGCTCATATTCGACACCGACGCGCACATATTCGACACCGACACGCACATATTCGACACCGACACGCTCATATTCGACACCGACACTGATATTCGACACCGACGCACACATATTCCACACAGACACGCACATATTCGACACCGACACACACATATTCATCACCGACACGCACATATTCGACACCGACACGCTCATATTCAACACCGACACGCACATATTCATCACCGACACGCACATATTCGACACCGACACGCTCATATTCGACACCGACACTGATATTCGACACCGACGCACACATATTCCACACAGACGCGCTCATGTTCAACACCGACACGCTCATATTCATCACCGACACGCACATATTCATCACCGACACGCACATATTCGACACCGACACGCTCATATTCGACACCGACACACACATATTCATCACCGACACGCACATATTCGACACCGACACACACATATTCAACACCGACACACACATATTCGACACCGACACGCTCATATTCGAAACCGACACGCACATATTCATCACCGGCACGCTCATATTCCACACCGACACGCACATATTCATCACCGACACGCACATATTCATCACCGACACGCTCATATTCGACACCGACACGCACATATTCGACACCGACACGCACATATTCCACACCGACACGCACATATTCGACACCGACACGCACATATTCGACACCGACACGCACATATTCGACACCGACACACACATATTCATCACCGACACGCTCATATTCGACACCGACACACACATATTCGACACCGACACGCTCATATTCGACACCGACACGCACATATTCCACACCGACACGCACATATTCATCACCGACACGCACATATTCATCACCGACACGCACATATTCATCACCGACACGCACATATTCATCACCGACACGCACATATTCGACACCGACACGCACATATTCCACACCGACACGCACATATTCAACACCGACACGCACATATTCAACACCGACACACACATATTCATCACCGACACGCTCATATTCAACACCGACACGCACATATTCATCACCGACACGCTCATATTCATCACCGACACGCACATATTCCACACCGACACGCACATATTCCACACAGACACGCACATATTCATCACCGACACGCACATATTCATTACCGACACGCACATATTCAACACCGACACGCACATATTCCACACCGACACGCACATATTCGACACCGACACGCACATATTCGACACCGACACGCACATATTCGACACCGACACACACATATTCATCACCGACACGCTCATATTCGACACCGACACACACATATTCGACACCGACACGCTCATATTCGACACCGACACACACATATTCATCACCGACACGCACATATTCATCACCGACACACACATATTCGACACCGACACGCACATATTCATCACCGACACGCTCATATTCCACACCGACACGCACATATTCGACACCGACACGCTCATATTCGACACCGACACGCTCATATTCGACACCGACACACACATATTCATCACCGACACGCACATATTCATCACCGACACACACATATTCGACACCGACACGCACATATTCATCACCGACACGCTCATATTCCACACCGACACGCACATATTCGACACCGACACGCTCATATTCGACACCGACACGCTCATATTCGACACCGACACGCTCATATTCGACACCGACACGCACATATTCGACACCGACACACACATATTCGACACCGACACGCTCATATTCGACACCGACACACACATATTCATCACCGACACGCTCATATTCGACACCGACACACACATATTCGACACCGACACGCTCATATTCGACACCGACACACACATATTCCACACCGACACGCACATATTCATCACCGACACGCACATATTCATCACCGACACGCACATATTCATCACCGACACGCACATATTCGACACCGACACGCACATATTCCACACCGACACGCACATATTCAACACCGACACGCACATATTCAACACCGACACACACATATTCATCACCGACACGCTCATATTCAACACCGACACGCACATATTCATCACCGACACGCTCATATTCATCACCGACACGCACATATTCCACACCGACACGCACATATTCGACACCGACACGCACATATTCCACACCGACACGCACATATTCATCACCGACACGCACATATTCAACACCGACACGCACATATTCCACACAGACACGCACATATTCATCACCGACACGCACATATTCGACACCGACACGCACATATTCCACACCGACACACACATATTCAACACCGACACGCACATATTCAACACCGACACACACATATTCATCACCGACACGCTCATATTCAACACCGACACGCACATATTCATCACCGACACGCTCATATTCATCACCGACACGCACATATTCCACACCGACACGCACATATTCCACACCGACACGCACATATTCATCACCGACACGCACATATTCGACACCGACACGCACATATTCCACACCGACACACACATATTCATCACCGACACGCTCATATTCGACACCGACACGCACATATTCATCACCGACACGCTCATATTCATCACCGACACGCACATATTCGACACCGACACACACATATTCATCACCGACACACACATATTCATCACCGACACGCTCATATTCAACACCGACACGCACATATTCATCACCGGCACGCTCATATTCCACACCGACACGCACATATTCATCACCGACACGCACATATTCATCACCGACACACACATATTCATCACCGGCACGCTCATATTCCACACCGACACGCACATATTCATCACCGGCACGCTCATATTCCACACCGACACGCACATATTCATCACCGACACGCACATATTCATCACCGACACACACATATTCATCACCGACACGCTCATATTCAACACCGACACACACATATTCATCACCGACACGCACATATTCATCACCGACACGCTCATATTCAACACCGACACGCTCATATTCCACACCGACACGCACATATTCATCACCGACACGCACATATTCATCACCGACACGCACATATTCGACACCGACACGCACATATTCGACACCGACACGCACATATTCATCACCGACACGCACATATTCAACACCGACACGCACATATTCAACACCGACGCGCACATATTCAACACCGACACACACATATTCATCACCGACACGCTCATATTCCACACCGACACGCACATATTCATCACCGACACGCACATATTCGACACCGACACACACATATTCATCACCGACACGCTCATATTCCACACCGACACGCACATATTCATCACCGACACGCTCATATTCCACACCGACACGCACATATTCATCACCGACACGCACATATTCGACACCGACACACACATATTCATCACCGACACGCTCATATTCCACACCGACACGCACATATTCATCACCGACACGCTCATATTCCACACCGACACACACATATTCATCACCGACACGCTCATATTCCACACCGACACGCACATATTCATCACCGACACGCACATATTCGACACCGACACGCACATATTCGACACCGACACGCACATATTCCACACCGACACGCACATATTCGACACCGACACGCACATATTCGACACCGACACGCACATATTCGACACCGACACGCACATATTCATCACCGACACGCTCATATTCGACACCGACACACACATAATCATCACCGACACGCTCATATTCCACACCGACACGCACATATTCATCACCGACACGCACATATTCATCACCGACACGCACATATTCATCACCGACACGCTCATATTCCACACCGACACGCACATATTCATCACCGACACGCACATATTCATCACCGACACGCACATATTCATCACCGACACGCACATATTCGACACCGACACGCACATATTCCACACCGACACGCACATATTCAACACCGACACGCACATATTCAACACCGACACACACATATTCGACACCGACACACACATATTCGACACCGACACGCACATATTCGACACCGACACGCTCATATTCGACACCGACGCGCACATATTCGACACCGACACGCACATATTCGACACCGACACGCTCATATTCGACACCGACACTGATATTCGACACCGACGCACACATATTCCACACCGACGCGCTCATGTTCAACACCGACACGCTCATATTCAACACCGACACGCACATATTCATCACCGACACGCACATATTCATCACCGACACGCACATATTCGACACCGACACGCTCATATTCGACACCGACACTGATATTCGACACCGACGCACACATATTCCACACAGACGCGCTCATGTTCAACACCGACACGCACATATTCGACACCGACACGCACATATTCGACACCGACACACACATATTCATCACCGACACGCACATATTCAACACCGACGCGCACATATTCAACACCGACGCGCACATATTCAACACCGACACACACATATTCATCACCGACACGCTCATATTCCACACCGACACGCACATATTCATCACCGACACGCACATATTCGACACCGACACGCACATATTCGACACCGACACGCACATATTCCACACCGACACGCACATATTCATCACCGACACGCTCATATTCCACACCGACACGCACATATTCATCACCGACACGCACATATTCAACACCGACACGCACATATTCCACACCGACACGCACATATTCATCACCGACACGCACATATTCGACACCGACACGCACATATTCCACACCGACACGCACATATTCATCACCGACACGCTCATATTCAACACCGACACGCACATATTCATCACCGGCACGCTCATATTCCACACCGACACACACATATTCATCACCGACACACACATATTCATCACCGACACGCACATATTCATCACCGACACGCACATATTCATCACCGACACGCACATATTCCACACCGACACGCACATATTCATCACCGACACGCTCATATTCCACACCGACACGCACATATTCATCACCGACACGCACATATTCATCACCGACGCGCTCATATTCCACACCGACACACACATATTTAACACCGACACACACATATTCAACACCGACACGCTGATATTCAACACCGACACGCACATATTCATCACCGACACGCACATATTCATCACCGACACGCACATATTCGACACCGACACGCTCATATTCGACACCGACACGCTCATATTCGACACCGACACGCACATATTCAACACCGACACGCACATATTCATCACCGACACACACATATTCATCACCGACACGCACATATTCGACACCGACACACACATATTCAACACCGACACGCTCATATTCAACACCGACGCGCACATATTCATCACCGACACGCTCATATTCAACACCGACACGCACATATTCATCACCGACACGCTCATATTCATCACCGACACGCACATATTCCACACCGACACGCACATATTCCACACCGACACACTCATATTCCACACCGACACGCACATATTCATCACCGACACGCACATATTCGACACCGACACGCACATATTCCACACCGACACGCACATATTCATCACCGACACGCACATATTCAACACCGACACGCACATATTCCACACAGACACGCACATATTCATCACCGACACGCACATATTCCACACCGACACGCACATATTCCACACCGACACGCACATATTCATCACCGACACGCTCATATTCATCACCGACACGCACATATTCCACACCGACACGCACATATTCGACACCGACACGCACATATTCCACACCGACACGCACATATTCATCACCGACACGCACATATTCATCACCGACACGCTCATATTCAACACCGACACGCACATATTCATCACCGACACGCACATATTCAACACCGACACACACATATTCATCACCGACACGCTCATATTCAACACCGACACGCACATATTCATCACCGACACGCTCATATTCATCACCGACACGCACATATTCCACACCGACACGCACATATTCCACACCGACACGCACATATTCATCACCGACACGCACATATTCGACACCGACACGCACATATTCGACACCGACACGCACATATTCCACACCGACACACACATATTCATCACCGACACGCTCATATTCAACACCGACACGCACATATTCATCACCGACACGCTCATATTCATCACCGACACGCACATATTCGACACCGACACACACATATTCATCACCGACACACACATATTCATCACCGACACGCTCATATTCAACACCGACACGCACATATTCATCACCGACACGCACATATTCGACACCGACACGCACATATTCCACACCGACACGCTCATATTCCACACCGACACGCACATATTCATCACCGACACGCACATATTCATCACCGACACGCTCATATTCAACACCGACACACACATATTCATCACCGACACGCACATATTCCACACAGACACGCACATATTCATCACCGACACGCACATATTCATCACCGACACGCTCATATTCCACACCGACACGCTCATATTCATCACCGACACGCACATATTCATCACCGACACACACATATTCATCACCGACACGCACATATTCGACACCGACACACACATATTCGACACCGACACGCACATATTCATCACCGACACGCTCATATTCATCACCGACACGCACATATTCATCACCGACACACACATATTCATCACCGACACGCACATATTCGACACCGACACGCTCATATTCGACACCGACACACACATATTCATCACCGACACGCTCATATTCAACACCGACACGCACATATTCATCACCGACACGCTCGTATTCATCACCGACACGCACATATTCGACACCGACACACACATATTCATCACCGACACACACATATTCATCACCGACACGCTCATATTCATCACCGACACGCACATATTCATCACCGACACGCTCATATTCCACACCGACACACACATATTCATCACCGACACGCACATATTCATCACCGACACGCACATATTCATCACCGACACGCACATATTCATCACCGACACGCACATATTCCACACAGACACGCACATATTCATCACCGACACGCACATATTCATCACCGACACGCTCATATTCCACACCGACACGCTCATATTCATCACCGACACGCACATATTCATCACCGACACACACATATTCATCACCGACACGCACATATTCGACACCGACACGCTCATATTCGACACCGACACGCTGATATTCAACACCGACACGCACATATTCATCACCGACACGCACATATTCGACACCGACACGCTCATATTCGACACCGACACGCTCATATTCGACACCGACACGCACATATTCGACACCGACACACACATATTCGACACCGACACACACATATTCGACACCGACACGCACATATTCGACACCGACACGCTCATATTCGACACCGACACACACATATTCATCACCGACACGCTCATATTCAACACCGACACGCACATATTCATCACCGACACGCTCGTATTCATCACCGACACGCACATATTCGACACCGACACACACATATTCATCACCGACACACACATATTCATCACCGACACGCTCATATTCATCACCGACACGCACATATTCATCACCGACACGCTCATATTCCACACCGACACACACATATTCATCACCGACACGCACATATTCATCACCGACACGCACATATTCATCACCGACACGCACATATTCATCACCGACACGCACATATTCCACACAGACACGCACATATTCATCACCGACACGCACATATTCATCACCGACACGCTCATATTCCACACCGACACGCTCATATTCATCACCGACACGCACATATTCATCACCGACACACACATATTCATCACCGACACACACATATTTAACACCGACACACACATATTCAACACCGACACGCTGATATTCAACACCGACACGCACATATTCATCACCGACACGCACATATTCGACACCGACACGCTCATATTCGACACCGACACGCTCATATTCGACACCGACACGCACATATTCGACACCGACACACACATATTCGACACCGACACACACATATTCGACACCGACACGCACATATTCGACACCGACACGCTCATATTCGACACCGACGCGCACATATTCGACACCGACACGCACATATTCGACACCGACACGCTCATATTCGACACCGACACTGATATTCGACACCGACGCACACATATTCCACACAGACACGCACATATTCGACACCGACACACACATATTCATCACCGACACGCACATATTCGACACCGACACGCTCATATTCAACACCGACACGCACATATTCATCACCGACACGCACATATTCGACACCGACACGCTCATATTCGACACCGACACTGATATTCGACACCGACGCACACATATTCCACACAGACGCGCTCATGTTCAACACCGACACGCACATATTCATCACCGACACGCACATATTCATCACCGACACGCACATATTCGACACCGACACGCTCATATTCGACACCGACACACACATATTCATCACCGACACGCACATATTCGACACCGACACACACATATTCAACACCGACACACACATATTCGACACCGACACGCTCATATTCAACACCGACACGCACATATTCCACACCGACGCACACATATTCATCACCGACACGCACATATTCCACACAGACGCGCTCATATTCAACACCGACACGCACATATTCATCACCGACACGCTCATATTCGACACCGACACACACATATTCATCACCGACACGCACATATTCGACACCGACACACACATATTCAACACCGACACACACATATTCGACACCGACACGCTCATATTCAACACCGACACGCACATATTCCACACCGACGCACACATATTCATCACCGACACGCACATATTCCACACAGACGCGCTCATATTCAACACCGACACGCACATATTCATCACCGACACGCACATATTCATCACCGACACGCACATATTCGACACCGACACGCTCATATTCGACACCGACACACACATATTCATCACCGACACGCACATATTCGACACCGACACACACATATTCGACACCGACACACACATATTCGACACCGACACACACATATTCGACACCGACACGCTCATATTCGAAACCGACACGCACATATTCATCACCGGCACGCTCATATTCCACACCGACACGCACATATTCATCACCGACACGCACATATTCATCACCGACACGCTCATATTCGACACCGACACGCACATATTCGACACCGACACGCACATATTCCACACCGACACGCACATATTCGACACCGACACGCACATATTCGACACCGACACGCACATATTCGACACCGACACACACATATTCATCACCGACACGCTCATATTCGACACCGACACACACATATTCGACACCGACACGCTCATATTCGACACCGACACGCACATATTCCACACCGACACGCACATATTCATCACCGACACGCACATATTCATCACCGACACGCACATATTCATCACCGACACGCACATATTCATCACCGACACGCACATATTCGACACCGACACGCACATATTCCACACCGACACGCACATATTCAACACCGACACGCACATATTCAACACCGACACACACATATTCATCACCGACACGCTCATATTCAACACCGACACGCACATATTCATCACCGACACGCTCATATTCATCACCGACACGCACATATTCCACACCGACACGCACATATTCCACACAGACACGCACATATTCATCACCGACACGCACATATTCATCACCGACACGCACATATTCAACACCGACACGCACATATTCCACACCGACACGCACATATTCGACACCGACACGCACATATTCGACACCGACACGCACATATTCGACACCGACACACACATATTCATCACCGACACGCTCATATTCGACACCGACACACACATATTCGACACCGACACGCTCATATTCGACACCGACACGCACATATTCCACACCGACACGCACATATTCATCACCGACACACACATATTCATCACCGACACGCACATATTCATCACCGACACGCACATATTCGACACCGACACGCACATATTCCACACCGACACACACATATTCAACACCGACACGCACATATTCAACACCGACACACACATATTCAACACCGACACGCTCATATTCAACACCGACACGCACATATTCATCACCGACACGCTCATATTCATCACCGACACGCACATATTCCACACCGACACGCACATATTCGACACCGACACGCACATATTCCACACCGACACGCACATATTCATCACCGACACGCACATATTCAACACCGACACGCACATATTCCACACAGACACGCACATATTCATCACCGACACGCACATATTCAACACCGACACGCACATATTCCACACAGACACGCACATATTCATCACCGACACGCACATATTCGACACCGACACGCACATATTCCACACCGACACACACATATTCAACACCGACACGCACATATTCAACACCGACACACACATATTCATCACCGACACGCTCATATTCAACACCGACACGCACATATTCATCACCGACACGCTCATATTCATCACCGACACGCACATATTCCACACCGACACACACATATTCCACACCGACACGCACATATTCATCACCGACACGCACATATTCGACACCGACACGCACATATTCCACACCGACACACACATATTCATCACCGACACGCTCATATTCGACACCGACACGCACATATTCATCACCGACACGCTCATATTCATCACCGACACGCACATATTCGACACCGACACACACATATTCATCACCGACACACACATATTCATCACCGACACGCTCATATTCAACACCGACACGCACATATTCATCACCGGCACGCTCATATTCCACACCGACACGCACATATTCATCACCGACACGCACATATTCATCACCGACACGCACATATTCATCACCGACACGCACATATTCATCACCGACACGCTCATATTCATCACCGACACGCACATATTCATCACCGACACGCACATATTCATCACCGACACGCTCATATTCAACACCGACACGCTCATATTCCACACCGACACGCACATATTCATCACCGACACACACATATTCATCACCGACACGCTCATATTCCACACCGACACACACATATTCATCACCGACACGCACATATTCATCACCGACACGCACATATTCGACACCGACACGCACATATTCGACACCGACACGCACATATTCATCACCGACACGCACATATTCAACACCGACACGCACATATTCAACACCGACGCGCACATATTCAACACCGACACACACATATTCATCACCGACACACACATATTCATCACCGACACGCTCATATTCCACACCGACACGCACATATTCATCACCGACACGCACATATTCGACACCGACACACACATATTCATCACCGACACGCTCATATTCCACACCGACACGCACATATTCATCACCGACACGCTCATATTCCACACCGACACGCACATATTCATCACCGACACGCACATATTCGACACCGACACACACATATTCATCACCGACACGCTCATATTCCACACCGACACGCACATATTCATCACCGACACGCTCATATTCCACACCGACACACACATATTCATCACCGACACGCTCATATTCCACACCGACACGCACATATTCATCACCGACACGCACATATTCGACACCGACACGCACATATTCGACACCGACACGCACATATTCCACACCGACACGCACATATTCGACACCGACACGCACATATTCGACACCGACACGCACATATTCGACACCGACACGCACATATTCATCACCGACACGCTCATATTCGACACCGACACACACATAATCATCACCGACACGCTCATATTCCACACCGACACGCACATATTCATCACCGACACGCACATATTCATCACCGACACGCACATATTCATCACCGACACGCTCATATTCCACACCGACACGCACATATTCATCACCGACACGCACATATTCATCACCGACACGCACATATTCATCACCGACACGCACATATTCGACACCGACACGCACATATTCCACACCGACACGCACATATTCAACACCGACACGCACATATTCAACACCGACACACACATATTCGACACCGACACACACATATTCGACACCGACACGCACATATTCGACACCGACACGCTCATATTCGACACCGACGCGCACATATTCGACACCGACACGCACATATTCGACACCGACACGCTCATATTCGACACCGACACTGATATTCGACACCGACGCACACATATTCCACACCGACGCGCTCATGTTCAACACCGACACGCTCATATTCAACACCGACACGCACATATTCATCACCGACACGCACATATTCATCACCGACACGCACATATTCGACACCGACACGCTCATATTCGACACCGACACTGATATTCGACACCGACGCACACATATTCCACACAGACGCGCTCATGTTCAACACCGACACGCACATATTCGACACCGACACGCACATATTCGACACCGACACACACATATTCATCACCGACACGCACATATTCAACACCGACGCGCACATATTCAACACCGACGCGCACATATTCAACACCGACACACACATATTCATCACCGACACGCTCATATTCCACACCGACACGCACATATTCATCACCGACACGCACATATTCGACACCGACACGCACATATTCGACACCGACACGCACATATTCAACACCGACACGCACATATTCCACACCGACACGCACATATTCATCACCGACACGCACATATTCGACACCGACACGCACATATTCCACACCGACACACACATATTCATCACCGACACACACATATTCATCACCGACACGCACATATTCATCACCGACACGCACATATTCATCACCGACACGCACATATTCCACACCGACACGCACATATTCATCACCGACACGCTCATATTCCACACCGACACGCTCATATTCATCACCGACACGCTCATATTCAACACCGACACGCACATATTCATCACCGACACACACATATTCATCACCGACACGCTCATATTCATCACCGACACGCACATATTCGACACCGACACACACATATTCATCACCGACACACACATATTCATCACCGACACGCTCATATTCCACACCGACACGCACATATTCATCACCGACACGCTCATATTCATCACCGACACGCACATATTCATCACCGACACGCACATATTCAACACCGACACGCACATATTCCACACCGACACGCACATATTCATCACCGACACGCACATATTCGACACCGACACGCACATATTCCACACCGACACTGATATTCGACACCGACACGCACATATTCATCACCGACACACACATATTCATCACCGACACGCTCATATTCAACACCGACACGCACATATTCATCACCGGCACGCTCATATTCCACACCGACACACACATATTCATCACCGACACGCTCATATTCATCACCGACACGCTCATATTCAACACCGACACGCACATATTCATCACCGACACGCTCATATTCATCACCGACACGCACATATTCGACACCGACACACACATATTCATCACCGACACACACATATTCATCACCGACACGCTCATATTCCACACCGACACGCACATATTCATCACCGACACGCACATATTCATCACCGACACGCTCATATTCAACACCGACACACACATATTCATCACCGACACGCACATATTCATCACCGACACGCTCATATTCATCACCGACACGCACATATTCCACACAGACACGCTCATATTCCACACCGACACGCTCATATTCATCACCGACACGCTCATATTCATCACCGACACGCTCATATTCCACACCGACACGCACATATTCATCACCGACACGCACATATTCAACACCGACACGCTCATATTCCACACCGACACGCACATATTCATCACCGACACGCACATATTCATCACCGACACGCACATATTCGACACCGACACGCACATATTCGACACCGACACACACATATTCATCACCGACACGCACATATTCAACACCGACACGCACATATTCAACACCGACACGCACATATTCAACACCGACGCGCACATATTCAACACCGACACACACATATTCATCACCGACACGCTCATATTCCACACCGACACGCACATATTCATCACCGACACGCACATATTCGACACCGACACGCACATATTCAACACCGACACGCACATATTCCACACCGACACGCACATATTCGACACCGACACGCACATATTCGACACCGACACGCACATATTCGACACCGACACGCACATATTCATCACCGACACGCTCATATTCGACACCGACACACACATAATCATCACCGACACGCACATATTCGACACCGACACACACATAATCATCACCGGCACGCTCATGTTCAACACCGACACGCACATATTCATCACCGACACGCACATATTCATCACCGACACGCACATATTCGACACCGACACGCACATATTCATCACCGACACGCTCATATTCATCACCGACACGCACATATTCATCACCGACACGCTCATATTCCACACCGACACACACATATTCATCACCGACACGCACATATTCATCACCGACACGCACATATTCATCACCGACACGCACATATTCCACACAGACACGCACATATTCATCACCGACACACTCATATTCCACACCGACACGCTCATATTCATCACCGACACGCACATATTCATCACCGACACGCTCATATTCCACACCGACACGCTCATATTCATCACCGACACACTCATATTCCACACCGACACGCTCATATTCATCACCGACACGCACATATTCATCACCGACACGCACATATTCATCACCGACACGCACATATTCCACACCGACACGCACATATTCGACACCGACACGCACATATTCATCACCGACACGCACATATTCCACACCGACGCACACATATTCGACACCGACACGCTCATATTCGACACCGACACTGATATTCGACACCGACGCACACATATTCCACACCGACGCGCTCATATTCGACACCGACACGCACATATTCCACACCGACACGCACACATTCATCACCGACGCGCACATATTCCACACAGACACGCACATATTCAACACCGACACACACATATTCAACACCGACACGCTGATATTCAACACCGACACGCACATATTCATCACCGACACGCACATATTCATCACCGACACGCTCATATTCATCACCGACACGCACATATTCATCACCGACACGCACATATTCAACACCGACACGCTGATATTCAACACCGACACGCACATATTCATCACCGACACGCACATATTCGACACCGACACGCTCATATTCGACACCGACACGCTCATATTCGACACCGACACGCACATATTCAACACCGACACACACATATTCGACACCGACACGCACATATTCGACACCGACACGCACATATTCGACACCGACACGCTCATATTCGACACCGACGCGCACATATTCGACACCGACACGCACATATTCGACACCGACACGCTCATATTCGACACCGACACTGATATTCGACACCGACGCACACATATTCCACACCGACACGCTCATGTTCAACACCGACACGCTCATATTCAACACCGACACGCACATATTCATCACCGACACGCACATATTCATCACCGACACGCACATATTCGACACCGACACGCTCATATTCGACACCGACACTGATATTCGACACCGACGCACACATATTCAACACCGACACGCTCATATTCATCACCGACGCGCACATATTCGACACCGACACGCACATATTCGACACCGACACACACATATTCAACACCGACACACACATATTCATCACCGACACGCTCATATTCGACACCGACACGCACATATTCATCACCGACACGCTCATATTCATCACCGACACGCACATATTCATCACCGACACGCTCATATTCCACACCGACACACACATATTCATCACCGACACGCACATATTCATCACCGACACGCTCATATTCCACACAGACACGCACATATTCATCACCGACACGCACATATTCATCACCGACACGCTCATATTCCACACAGACACGCACATATTCATCACCGACACGCACATATTCATCACCGACACGCACATATTCCACACAGACACGCACATATTCATCACCGACACGCTCATATTCCACACCGACACGCACATATTCATCACCGACACGCACATATTCATCACCGACACACACATATTCATCACCGACACGCACATATTCGACACCGACACGCTCATATTCGACACCGACACTGATATTCGACACCGACGCACACATATTCCACACCGACGCGCTCATATTCGACACCGACACGCACACATTCATCACCGACACGCACACATTCATCACCGACACGCACATATTCGACACCGACACGCTCATATTCGACACCGACACTGATATTCGACACCGACGCACACATATTCCACACCGACGCGCTCATATTCGACACCGACACGCACATATTCATCACCGACACGCACATATTCATCACCGACACGCACATATTCGACACCGACACGCTCATATTCGACACCGACACTGATATTCGACACCGACGCACACATATTCCACACCGACGCGCTCATATTCGACACCGACACGCACATATTCCACACCGACACGCACACATTCATCACCGACGCGCACACATTCATCACCGACGCGCTCATATTCCACACCGACACACACATATTCATCACCGACACGCACATATTCATCACCGACACGCACATATTCCACACCGACACGCACATATTCATCACCGACACGCACATATTCAACACCGACACGCTCATATTCGACACCGACACGCTGATATTCAACACCGACACGCACATATTCGACACCGACACGCTCATATTCATCACCGACACGCACATATTCGACACCGACACGCTCATATTCGACACAGACACGCACATATTCATCACCGACACGCTCATATTCAACACCGACACGCACATATTCATCACCGACACGCTCATATTCGACACCGACACGCACATATTCCACACCGACACGCACATATTCGACACCGACGCGCTCATATTCGACACCGACGCGCACATATTCGACACCGACACACACATATTCGACACCGACACACACATATTCGACACCGACACACACATATTCATCACCGACACACACATATTCGACACCGACACACACATATTCGACACCGACACGCACATATTCGACACCGACGCGCTCATATTCGACACCGACGCGCACATATTCGACACCGACACGCACATATTCGACACCGACACGCTCATATTCGACACCGACACTGATATTCGACACCGACGCACACATATTCCACACCGACACTGATATTCGACACCGACGCGCTCATATTCGACACCGACACGCACATATTCCACACCGACACGCTCATATTCGACACAGACACGCACATATTCATCACCGACACGCTCATATTCAACACCGACACGCACATATTCATCACCGACACGCTCATATTCGACACCGACACGCTCATATTCCACACCGACACGCACATATTCGACACCGACGCGCTCATATTCGACACCGACGCGCACATATTCGACACCGACACACACATATTCGACACCGACACACACATATTCGACACCGACACACACATATTCGACACCGACACACACATATTCATCACCGACACACACATATTCGACACCGACACACACATATTCGACACCGACACGCACATATTCGACACCGACGCGCTCATATTCGACACCGACGCGCACATATTCGACACCGACACGCACATATTCGACACCGACACGCTCATATTCGACACCGACACTGATATTCGACACCGACGCGCTCATATTCGACACCGACACGCACATATTCCACACCGACACTGATATTCGACACCGACGCGCTCATATTCGACACCGACACGCACATATTCCACACCGACACGCACACATTCATCACCGACACGCACACATTCATCACCGACGCGCTCATATTCAACACCGACACGCACATATTCAACACCGACACGCTCATATTCAACACCGACACGCTCATATTCGACACCGACACGCACATATTCGACACCGACACGCACATATTCGACACCGACACGCTCATATTCGACACCGACGCGCTCATATTCAACACCGACACACACATATTCAACACCGACACGCACATATTCAACACCGACGCGCTCATATTCAACACCGACACACACATATTCATCACCGACACGCACATATTCGACACCGACGCGCTCATATTCATCACCGACGCGCACATATTCAACACCGACACGCACATATTCAACACCGACGCGCTCATATTCAACACCGACACACACATATTCATCACCGACACGCACATATTCGACACCGACGCGCTCATATTCATCACCGACGCGCACATATTCAACACCGACACGCTCATATTCAACACCGACACGCACATATTCAACACCGACGCGCTCATATTCATCACCGACGCGCACATATTCGACACCGACACGCTCATATTCGACACCGACACGCACATATTCAACACCGACACGCACATATTCAACACCGACGCGCTCATATTCAACACCGACACACTCATATTCAACACCGACACGCACATATTCAACACCGACACACTCATATTCAACACCGACACACACATATTCATCACCGACACGCTCATATTCGACACCGACGCGCTCATATTCATCACCGACACGCACATATTCAACACCGACACGCTCATATTCGACACCGACGCGCTCATATTCATCACCGACGCGCTCATATTCATCACCGACACGCACATATTCATCACCGACACGCACATATTCATCACCGACACACTCATATTCGACACCAACACGCTCATATTCGACACCGACACGCTCATATTCGACACCGACACGCACATATTCGACACCGACACGCACATATTCGACACCGACACGCACATATTCATCACCGACACGCACATATTCATCACCGACACGCTCATATTCATCACCGACACGCTCATATTCGACACCGACACGCTCATATTCGACACCGACACTGATATTCGACACCGACGCACACATATTCCACACCGACGCGCTCATATTCGACACCGACACGCACATATTCCACACCGACACGCACACATTCATCACCGACACGCACATATTCATCACCGACGCGCTCATATTCCACACCGACACACACATATTTAACACCGACACACACATATTCAACACCGACACGCTGATATTCAACACCGACACGCACATATTCATCACCGACACGCACATATTCGACACCGACACGCTCATATTCGACACCGACACGCTCATATTCGACACCGACACGCACATATTCGACACCGACACACACATATTCGACACCGACACACACATATTCGACACCGACACACACATATTCGACACCGACGCGCTCATATTCGACACCGACGCGCACATATTCGACACCGACACGCACATATTCGACACCGACACGCACATATTCATCACCGACGCGCTCATATTCGACACCGACGCACACATATTCCACACCGACGCGCTCATATTCGACACCGACACGCACATATTCCACACCGACACGCACACATTCATCACCGACGCGCACACATTCATCACCGACGCGCTCATATTCATCACCGACACGCACATATTCAACACCGACACGCACATATTCATCACCGACACGCACATATTCATCACCGACACGCACATATTCATCACCGACACGCTCATATTCGACACCGACACTGATATTCGACACCGACGCACACATATTCCACACCGACACACACACATTCATCACCGACGCGCTCATATTCATCACCGACGCGCTCATATTCATCACCGACACGCACATATTCAACACCGACACACACATATTCATCACCGACACGCACATATTCATCACCGACACGCTCATATTCGACACCGACACTGATATTCGACACCGACGCACACATATTCCACACCGACACACACACATTCATCACCGACGCGCTCATATTCATCACCGACGCGCTCATATTCATCACCGACGCGCTCATATTCATCACCGACACGCACATATTCGACACCGACACGCACATATTCGACACCGACACGCACATATTCGACACCGACACGCTCATATTCGACACCGACACGCTCATATTCGACACCGACACGCACATATTCGACACCGACACGCTCATATTCCACACCGACACGCACATATTCGACACCGACACGCACATATTCGACACCGACACGCACATATTCGACACCGACACGCACATATTCGACACCGACACGCACATATTCGACACCGACACGCTCATATTCGACACCGACACGCACATATTCGACACCGACACGCACATATTCGACACCGACACGCACATATTCGACACCGACGCGTTCATATTCGACACCGACGCGCTCATATTCGACACCGACGCGCACATATTCGACACCGACACGCTCATATTCATCACCGACACGCTCATATTCAACACCGACACACTCATATTCAACACCGACACACACATATTCATCACCGACACGCTCATATTCGACACCGACGCGCTCATATTCATCACCGACACGCACATATTCAACACCGACGCGCACATATTCATCACCGACACGCACATATTCATCACCGACACGCACACATATTCCACACCGACACACTCATATTCGACACCAACACGCTCATATTCGACACCAACACGCTCATATTCATCACCGACACGCTCATATTCGACACCGACACGCTGATATTCCACACCGACACGCACATATTCATCACCGACACGCACATATTCGACACCGACACGCTCATATTCAACACCGACACACACATATTCAACACCGACACACACATATTCAACACCGACACATACATATTCATCACCGACGCGCACATATTCGACACCGACACGCTCATATTCAACACCGACACACACATATTCAACACCGACACGCACATATTCAACACCGACACGCACATATTCAACACCGACACGCTCATATTCCACACCGACACGCACATATTCGACACCGACACGCTCATATTCGACACCGACACGCACATATTCGACACCGACACGCACATATTCCACACCGACACGCACACATATTCATCACCGACACGCACATATTCATCACCGACACACTCATATTCGACACCAACACGCTCATATTCATCACCGACACGCTCATATTCGACACCGACACGCTGATATTCCACACCGACACGCACATATTCATCACCGACACGCACATATTCGACACCGACACGCTCATATTCAACACCGACACACACATATTCAACACCGACACACACATATTCAACACCGACACATACATATTCATCACCGACGCGCACATATTCGACACCGACACGCTCATATTCAACACCGACACACACATATTCAACACCGACACACACATATTCAACACCGACACGCACATATTCAACACCGACACGCACATATTCAACACCGACACGCACATATTCAACACCGACACGCTCATATTCCACACCGACACGCACATATTCGACACCGACACACACATATTCCACACCGACACACACATATTCATCACCGACGCGCTCATATTCCACACAGACGCGCTCATATTCCACACAGACGCGCACATATTCCACACAGACGCGCTCATATTCCACACAGACGCGCTCATATTCGACACCGACACACACTCTGCAGTAAACTGACCTGAAAAGGTGATGCTATTAAACACTGAACTCACAATCACCACATGCTAAATAAATAGTGGCTGTTTAATGAAGTTTCCAAATATTAAAATTGTGTGTGTCTGTGTGTGTGTGTGTGTGTGTGTATCTGCCCCTCTGTTCCATTTCTCTCAGTGTAGGAGAGTGTTATTACTCAAAATTTCATGCTCTCTCAAAGAGCTGTGTGTGTGTGTGTGTGTGTGTGTGTGTGTGTGTGTGTGTGTGTGTGTGTAGTGCCTTTAAAGCCACCAAGAGACAAAAATTGGGCAAATTGAAAAATGAGTCCAGCAGAGAGAGAGTGAAGGCCGATGGGAAGCTGGGATGATAATAACACACACACACACACACACACACACACACACACAGATGCAGACACACACACTGCAGCAGAGAAATAAAGGTGTTGACGGTGGATCCACTGTGGTTTAAATGACCATGTGTGTCATGTTTGTGATTGAACCTACAACACTGTAACACACACACACACACACACACACACACACACACACCTCTTGTTTCCAGTGATGGGGACTCTCCATCCTTTCACCTGACTCAGTTCCACATCGGAGACGTCAATCTGCAGTGGTAACCGTGGCACCCAGACGCTCAGCTCTAATTGGCTGTTCAGATACAGGTACGTAAAGTTCACCTGCACAGAGACACGCCCCCTCATCTCCTTACCGTTCACGAACACCTCATCACAGGCTGGAGAGACCTGTCGAGCGAGAGAGAGAGAGAGAGAGAGAGAGAGAGAGAGAGGGAACATTAGGAAATGTGTGATTACTTCTCACTCACACTCAACCCAGCTAAAATGAATCAAATACTTGAAGTTTGACTCATTTGAGTTACTGCTAGTGACAGTTCTCTCTTCGCAGTACCGGTACTGAACTTCCCCTTTCATGCAGGGTACCAAGAGAACCAAAAGGGACATGGAGCCTGAGCCATAAACAGTGATGATACATACATTACGATTTCATCACCTCCATTTAGTATCCTATGGCTATATTAAGTTGTTGTGCTCGAGTAACTATCAGAGCGCGATATAAAAAAAATAAAATGCAAAATAACAGGCTGCGCTGGATCAAGTGCTATTCTCTGTGCTGCTGAATAATGAGTGTGGAAGCCATTTGTTAAATTAAACCAGTGAATAATGCGATAAATTACAATTACTAGCTCTTCATGCAGTAATATATTGGTGATATACCAGACTCCTATTAGGTTTATTTCAACACTCACCTTCTTTTCATTCATATATTCATATATAAAACGCTATTTTTTTTTCAGTCTGCATTTTCTGTCCCTGAATATTTTTGGTTTTAAAGGTGTGTTTGTGTTTGAAGTCGGTGGTCTAGACGCTGGTGTAAAACTCTGTCTCAGACGCTTCTACTGAATAAAAATCTGCTAACCTCGGAGGTGTGAACTACACGCAGGTGATTTTAATAATCTGAATGTGGAGCTCAGAAAAGCAAGCAGCTGCGTAACCCGACTCTGAATACCAGCAACTTTCCTCACGGAGACACTGACTCTGGACTGTGAATACAAGGCACTGTAAGTGCTCACTACATAGTGTATAGCACAGTGGTGTTGTAGCTGATACCTAGTGCACACAATAAAACACCGTCCGAGATTCAGCCACAAAAAAATGTAAGGCTGCTGATCAGTTTTACTTTCAACATCCTCTGGTTTTAGGAGTATTAAAGTATTGGCACCCTCAGCTATAGGCCTGAATCTGAAGTAGAATTTTACTGATTAATTAGGTGGTTAGATAACGAGTACTAGATTAAACAACTACCCTACCCTTTAGATTCCCCGCCCACATTCAGCACCATTTTAGTAATAACAGTAACACAGTACATTTACGCACACACACACACACACACACACACACATACACACACACAGCCTTCACTGATGATAACACACACTTATACACAACCAGCAAAATTGCAGCCATCTGTCTTTCTGCTCTATTGATTCTGTCATCTTCTGGACTCTGATGGTCTGTTGGGTTCAAGGCATTTAGTGCATACACACGCGCACACACACACACACACACACACACACACAGAGCATGAAGCACACCTGACTACATCTCCGGGGCACTGAGGAGACTCTGGCAGCTAAATGACTGAAGCCAAGAGACCGTCAGAATCCAGGAGATGGACAGAATCAGAGAGTCAACAGTGCAGAAAGACAGACAGACAGATGAAGAGACAGACAGATGGACAGACAGATGGACAGAGGCGCTGAGACTCGTTCAGCTTCTTAAACACTCTGAGGTTCTAAATCTCTTCTGTGATATTTCTGCTATTGTTAATATTTACCTCAACACTCCATTCCCATTATAGCTTCAAGCTAACAGTGTTAGAATATTGATATGATAGTATTTCCTGTCACATTAAGATCATGTGAGGGAAATGAGGCTCTCGCATAACGAGCGGAAAGTCTGTGG